>NC_088879.1:11994866-12019193 GCF_032884065.1 Artemia franciscana | reverse complement strand
TGCTAATGCCTTCTTCTTCGACATCCATTGTAAGACCATCTTTGCTTTCACAACAATCCGGTTCATCCGTTTCCTCTGAACTGCTATCGGACATGTAAGAGATAACTTTTCGTGCTTTTGCTAAAGCTGTAAGTGGGCAATCAGCAGGATCACTAGATGTGCTCATTTTCTTACTTCCTGCATTCGCTTTTCCCAGCTTTTTCGCATTTGTTGTTTCCTTCTTGTTTATTTTGCTCTTTTTCTTTTTCTTCGCCCTTTCAATCCTGTCTGCCATAGGATGATTTTTTGTAGGAGTATCAGTTAACAGTTGACTTAACTCTCTTGCGACCCTTCCCCGATACACTTTTCCAAGGAGGAGCTTTGGGATGGGGAGGAACGTCTTCAGAACTCAAAAGAATAGCTCCTCCGCTACTAAAATCAACAGAGGACGTTGAAGCATCTTGAGCAAAGGATTCAGAAATTCCTTTTTCCTGCACAGGATCAGCAGATCTTTACACTAAAGTTTCCTTATTGGCGTATCGAAATACTAAATAGGTCATGGGGCATGATTAACCACTGGTTCATTTTTCCCCATGGCAAGTGGTTCATTTATCCCCCATGGCATAGTAACTATTGAAAAAGGGCTAGTTAAAAAGCATTAAATGGAACGTAAATCACAAACCACAGTCTTAAAGCCAAGATAGTAATTCATTAGATATCCGATAATAAGCAGGATCTAACAAAGTCTTCCCCAGAAAAGTAAACAGCTAGTAAAAAACAAAATTTTAACTTTACCTCCAGAAAACAATCTTTTTAGTGTCACAAACAGAGCCTTAATCCAAACTGAACAAAAGTACATCAGAACATAGACATACTGGGTGCCAATAAAGGGTAAAAGGGAGGAGGAACTTCAGCAACAGGAAGTGGGTGATATGCTCCTGGTTTATGGTACCCTCTGGTTTGAGGTACCCCACTCTCCCCTACTACATGTAAGCAATGGTAAAAATTTGCAACTTGTAGACCCTCACCCAGGGACTGTGGGGGATTAAGTCGTCCCGAAAGACATAATTACCAGGTTTTTAGACTATACTGAACAAAATTAATATCTCAAAATTTTGATCCGGTGACTTTGGAAAAAATTAGCGTAGGAGGGCCCTAGGTGCCCTACAATTTTATTAGTCACATAAAAAGGGAACTAGAACTTATAATTATATCTCGTGAAATTCTAGGATCACTGGGTCGATAGGATCAGCCCTGGAAAAAAAAACAAATAAACACGCATGTCCCTGGTCTGTCTTCTGGCAAAAAATACAAAATTCCACGTTTTTGTATATAGGAGCTTGAAACTTCTACAGTAGGGTTCTCTGATACGCTGAATCTGATTTTGTGATTTTCGTTGAGATTCTATGACTTTTAGGGGGGTTTTTTCCCTATTTTCTAAAATAAGGCAAAGTTTCTCAGGCTTATGACTTTTGATGGGTAAGACTAAACTTGATGAAACTTATATATTTAAAATGAGCATAAGAATGCAATTCTTTTGATGTAACTATTGGTATCAAGATTCTATTGTTTAGAGCTTCGGTTACTATTCAGCCGGGTCTCTCCTTACTACAGTTCGTTGCCACGAACTGTTTGATACAGAAGGATTTTTTGGGGTCTGTTTAAAGTCAGAAACAAATCGTAGATAACACGGTTGTAGCCATGATTTTGATTCGGGGAGAGTGGTATTTCTTCTGAGGGGAGGGGGGAGTACAAAACAATTCAAAAAATACACCAGAATGTTCTTATATGCATTTTTTTACGCTTTTAGGAGTCAAACGAAAATTTTTGGGGAAGGGTTTCAACCCCCTAGTCTCCCTAGATTCAGCCTTAGTCGGAGATAGCTTACATTGAAAAAGTCTCAAAAGCGTGAAACAGTTTAAAGCTGTGTTTAAAGTTGATTAGCTAACGCCTTGGTTTTTCTGGCTTGTATTTTTATAGATTAAATTTATTCAGGTGCGAGGTTGCATTGCAATCAGGGGAGGGGTAGCGACGCTAAACACAATAGTGCAAGTAGATTCTTTTTTCTTTTTTCACTTATCCAATTATTAAAATTTTTGTCTATTCGGCATTCAAGAGGCTAAAGTATATTTTGGAAAATGTTTTTGCTTAACCATGCATTTCAGCTTAATGCGCCAAGAATTTCAGTATTTGCTTAGGAACAAATGGTCAGACATACATAGAAAAAAGTTACAGAAACATGAAATAATTTCAAGTCAATTAGCTAACAACTTGTTTTTCTAGGAAGTATTTTAATAAATTTAGTTTATTCAAGTATGGGGATGCATTGCAATCAAGAGGGGGAGAGGATCAGCAACGCTAAATGCGGTAGTGCTAGTATAAATGATTTTTTCACTGTTTCTTTTTTTAAACAATGTATAATTATCCAAAATTCTTGTCTGTTTGGTATTCAAGAGGCGAAAAGTCATTTCGAAAAATGTTGTTGCCCAGTCATGCATTTAGACATAATGCAGAAGTATCTTTTGGTTTTAGCCAGAAACACTTAAACATAAAATAGCCGAAAGTTGCAAAATCACGAGATAATCCAAATCATATATTTAGAGCTGTTCAAATAACGCCTTGTTTTCCACAGAAATATTTTTGTAGACGATATTTGTCTCTGGATTCCTCTGGAAATAGGTTATGGATGCTTGTTGGTTCAGGCGACTTTTGGTCAATCCAATATTTAATTTATTTTTTGTTAGCGCAACTGTCTGAGCTTATGAATTAAGTGCTAAAACAAGCCCGACGCTCCCCGGCAAACGGGTGAGCCCTGTTAGGCTTTGGACTAGACGCTTGTTTGCCTGCAATTCCAGGCGACTTTGCGGTCATGCGTCAATTCTAAAACTTTGTCAACCTGCATGAGACTCTAGGCGGACGTGACTCTCCAAAAGCAAACACTTAAGTACTTGTCTAATTTGAGAGTCATACTCTCAGTTGCTACTTGAGTAGCCATGAGCCATTGAGTAGCCTTTGAGTAGTCAATGGCTACTCCTGCCATTTGCCCATGCCGTTTACCAAAACACTTGGAAAACTATTGGTCTCCCTGCTCGCCTGCGGGTCCAGGGAACTTGTCGGTCATGTGTCAATCGTAAAACACAGTGTCCCCCTGAGACTCTAAGTGGGCAAGCCTATTAGGCTTAGGTCATTTGTTAGCCTATGAGTCCAAGCAAATTCAGTCCCCTCTTTTGCATACAAGTCCAGTCGATATTGTCCGTCATGAGTCAAACCAAAAATTTCAATCATCCCTTAATTCTATGACTGCCTATCTTAGTTCTGCCCTAGGATGGATGGATGATAGACTATATTAACAAGTGAAAATAACATCATTCATATATAATCCTGAAAAAAAAAATCGTGAGTTTCAAAATAAACCTTAAGTTTGCTAAAATTACTTCTGCTGCAAAGATGCAATCAGGAATCTTTCCCTTAGGAAGGAGCAGTTTTCCAATGAATATATATATATATATATATATATATATATATATATATATATATATATATATATATATATATGATTGTAGTGAATTAAAGAAATTTAAATGTGTTAATATGTAGTATAATTTCTTCGTTAAAGTGCGAATAACCTGGTTTAAAGTATATACGAGGGCAAAGAAAAAAAAATCCACTGGAGCATAGGTCTAAAAGTGAAGTTGTTTAATATGTTCCTGTTTTCCAAGGTGAGTCATTGCCCTCTCCCCTGCCTCGACCCTTCCTGGCAGTGCTCATGTAGTCCAGTCTTTTTGTTCACTAATTAATTTTGTCACATTATATGCGTTTAGGGCATTAAGGTTCGTGACAATTCTGGCTGCTATCTTGTAGTTTTTTTGTTTTGTTTTTTGGAGTGACGTGTGAGGATGCCCTATGCTTCAACTCATGGGCCGATCTAAAGCAAAATATTGAGGAGGAGGGTTCTTGTGATAAGAGTGCCAATAAGCGAAATCTTGGGGGTGGGAATGTGTCAAAGGCACCAACAATTAACCAAATTGACAAATTTATTTTTAAAAAAGAATGAAAAACACAGAAAAACAAGCAATGAGGGCACCAGAAAAATCTTGGGGGGGGGGTCTCTGGACCCCCCGGATCTGCCAGTACTTCAACTTCGCAGTATGCTGAAGAATGTGAGTCTTCTTTTGTACAAGTTAGTATCACGAGTTTGGTGTTGATTAAAGTTGTTGTATCTTTGTTTTGTTTTTAATGGTGTTTTTGTCTATCTGTGACCTTGAATGAAGGAAAAAGCTTCAAAACATCAACTAATCGCTTCAGAGAATTGCAAATAATATTTACGTGCAAAATAATTTATGTTGAATAAGATAAACGCTTCTCTCGTCCTTATCAAGTACCCATAGACCATAAAAAAAGAAATAATATTTTAAAATTTTATTGCACGAATTGACAAGGTCAAAGCCTGTAAACTGTCAAATTAACATAAAGCCTTCATTTCAGGTTGACAATGCCACCGAACTTCAGAGAAGAAATGAAGCAGAAAACCAGGAAAAAATAGCGGCAAACGAGGAAATGAGGCAAATATCTATACCCAGCGGAAGCTCGAAAGATCAGCTCAATCAGACGGAGAATAGTCTTTTGAGATCATACGCTCCAAATCTACCAACTGGAAAAGGAGGTAAGGTTTATTGAACATAAATAGGCTTATCGAATGAGCCAAGTCAAATTACAAATCGTTTTCGCGTAACATAATTAAGGGGCTCTCCACTTTTAAAATCGTATACTCCAGTTAGAACACACAACGTGTAGCGGAAGTTTGTCACGTACAGAATGCGGTCAATGGGTGGGAGAGTAAATGATGCTCCAAGATATGCATCATCTGGAGGAGAGTAGCTAACCCCAGGGACATAATTAAAGTACCACTTAAGAGGAAGATGAACTGAATTTGTAGGCTGTTAGAATTGGAAATTCTAATTGGAGATTCATAATAATTTGAATAGATGATCCTCATAAATTGTAATATGGCACATCGATATCTAATAGGCTTATAAGATACTTAATGTATTTATAAAAAATCAGCAAATTATATAGATCTCTAGGTCTATCAGTAGCAGTTTTAAGCCTCACAATTTGGGGGGATATGGTATACCATTAGAATGTGATAATATAAAATAAAAGGAATTTAATGTAATTAGAAATGGGCTGGGGGTGCAGCTGCCCCCTTGCTATGGCCTAGAACCGCTACCAAGTCTATATAAATTTCAATTAAAATAAGTTTGTAAAGTACAGGCACCAACAGAGCTTTTGGAACGCCTAACATTAGAAGAAAATAAAGTATGATCTGGTACTGATATTTGAGAAAATATATTACAAGTAAAGGGACCAGGGACAGTGGTGTAGCTCCAGGGGGCAAGAAGGGTTTCCATCTAGAGAGTCAAGAGGCATAGACTATGTGATAATTCTCCTCTACATTATTGGGGGGGGGGGAGGTGCAACTGCTCCTCTTGTTCCCCTGCCTAAACGTTGCCCATGACCAGGGATACATACAGAAATTATTTTTAGGGAGGATGAGACAATGGGGACTTTAACTCCTCGAATATATATATATATATATATATATATATATATATATATATATATATATATATATATATATATATATATATATATATATATATATATATATATATATATATATATATATATAATTGGGAGAATTAAATATTCAATTTCTAAATGTACCTCTTATATGTGGCTATGCAATTTTGGCGATATAGAATGCCAAGTAATAATAATGAAAAAAAAAAGTTGAGGAAAAATCAGCAAAAATACGGTAAAACCACATGGCACCAAAAAGCTTAAAAAAAGTATGCTATCCCTTGAAGCGTAGTCGTCTCATGGAGTCAAATAAATAAAAAAAAACATGTTTTTTTTAACTGGAAGTAAGGAGCAACAGTTGAAGTTTTTAGTTCTTTCAAAGAATCTTCTTAGAGAGAGAGAGAGAGAGAGAGAGAGAGAGAGAGAGAGAGAGAGAGAGTTTATTATTAAATACAAGACGATTCAAAATTGAATCACAATGCACTTATTCCTCCTCGAAAGGCTCCATGGCCAGGGATACAAGAAGGATATTCTATCTTATTGTTCTAATTAACCAACTTTGTTTAGTTTCAGAAGTTGTACTAAAGGAATTTGCGACAAAAAGTCGAACTTTAGTTTGACTTTTTGTCAGCAAGTCACATTCGTGTTCTTTTTTTGGCAAAATAATACGAAATTTCCCATTTTTTTCGGATTGGAGCTTGAAATCTTTAAAGCAGCTTTCTCTGATATGCTGAATTTGATGGTCGGATTTTCATTAAGATTCTTTGGCTTTCAGGGGATGTAGGCGATGTTTCTCTCTTTTTTTGAAAATCAGGCAAATTTTGTCAGGCTCGTAGGCTTTGATAGAGATAACTAAACTTAATTAATCTAATATATTTGAAATCAATATAATGATCCAATTCTCTTGATATACTTATTATATATCGAAATTCCGTTCTTTAAAGTTTCGGTTACTATTGAACCGCGTCACTCCTGTCCGTCACATTTGTTTGATAGTCTATTATAGTTCGTTTCGTAGTGATGAAAATTGTTGTCATGCTTAACTAATTTGTTTTTCTTATTCATTTTCATGGTTCAATGTGAAAACGCAGACAAAAAGTGATACCCTAACAACCACAAGATTCTGGAAAAATGAAACAGAGGACAATTATTACAAAATTGAAATTTACATAGATGAACGGGTCAAAAGGGAAGAAAAGTTTTTATTTTGATGTCCTTGGTACTTTCAGAAGTGCTCACAAATAGCAAACACATACTACCACTGCGCTTCTTCTGCGCCCACGGGAAGATCTAGAGCAAAATCTGGGGGGACCTTAACAAAGGTGCCAATAGGTAAAATCTTGTGAAGAATGTGATAGGGGTGCCAATCACCAACCAAATAGAAAAAAAAAATTTTAGAGTTAAAAACAGGAAAAAACAAGAAATGAGGGCACCAGAAGAATCTTGGGGGAACGGGGTCCTCCTGTCCCCTTGGGTCCGCCACTGCCTCCACCCTAATATATTCGAAGCTTCATTCTCTCCCCGGTCCCATAGATACTTTATAATAGTGACGGAGGTTTTTGACGGAGATACTTTATAATAGTACCGCTCGTAATACTTTTTGAAATCGTACATGTACAGCTGTGTAAGGTTAGACCTGAAATAAGATAATATACAATTTATTCATTCAGGTTGATACGGTGGGGTACATTGGTAGGGGGTAGGGCTCATGATCAATAAAGAAGGTTTTAAGTCTTGCTTAGGTTGGGAAGGTATAAACAATAGAGTTTATACCTTTCTCCAACATACAAATAGAAACCCATACTATGGATTCTTATAGAAGAAAACTGAAAAGATATACATTTTTTTTCCATGAAAAAGACTATTTAAAAAAAAATGAACAGAAACTAATTTAAAAAACTTTTTCCACAAGGCAAGTTTTTCATAGAATAGTAAATAGGTCCATTCAGCCAGGAATGAGCAAAAATAAAGTCAAATAATCTCCCAAGTGTAAAACTACCATAAACCACTATTAATAAATAAATGAAACTCAAAACGAACAGAAATTATAATAAATAGCCGACTCAAACTCGAAACGAGCAAAAGTTAATATGAGTTGGGCTGATAGCCCCTATGCCTTCTAAAGACCAAAACACAATTCGCGCTTTACTGAAAACAAAATACGCTTGAAGTGTTTTCAACTTTTTCACTTTGATAAATAAAAATTATCAAAATTGTAACGATGAAAGGTCAGTATATGTCAATTTAACTGACAATCCACGGTCGTTTGTTCGTTTATTTTTTTCAATAACTCCATTACGTCAACGATATTGACTTAATGACTGAAACACATGATGATCTAAAAGCCGTAGCCAAAAACGTCCTGGAAGAGACTAGATCTTTTGGAATAGTCATAAATTCGTTTACAACCAAGGTAACGTATTGCTCACAAAGTTCACAGGGAGCAAATAAGCTAGGCCTGAAGCTTAAAAGAAGGACTATTCTGGGATTTCGCTAATTTTCCTATCTTACCTGTCTGAGCACCAGTGACAACAATCACTTAGGATATTAAAAAGCAGCTTGCCCTTGCGATTTTTAGTTTAAAGCCCTTATTCTAAAAGCCCCAGTCTAAAGCTCCCATTTGACATAGCAAGAATCTGTCCCTAAGGCTTAAGGCGCCACTTCTCGACGCTTTGACCACCCCCATCACGGTCCACAGATGTGAATTTTGACGCTGAAAATGGATGATAGGCATCAAATTGCAGCACTTTGGAAGTGATTACCTCCTTCAAATCGCCAGAATAACTTACCTTTATAGGATCTCAAGTCTTGAATGCCTTAACGTTCAACAATCCCCATAAAGATCCAGCTACAACAACCTCGGTGGCTTGGTCACGTTTGATGGATCAGTTAGTCTCGTCTTCCTAACATCATCTTTGAAGGGCAAACTCAGGGCTCTCATGGTCGTCACCCAAAGAAATGGTAGGATAGATCCGCACCTCATCCCCTCTCCGACTTTTTTCAGCTATCTGAAGACCGCGGGCCATAAATGATGTACATGCACGCCATTACAAAAAAGAGGGCTTAAGAGTACCATCAAGGACAGACGGGACTTGAGGACAATAGGGTTATTTTATAGTTATAGGACGATTTTTATTTAGCTAAACAAAAATTCAATCCCTGAATTACGACATTATAGCGGTTCTCTTTATAATTTTAACTATCTGAATTCCCAACATGTAAAAAAAAAAATCGATTTTATAACGGTAAAAAAAAAAAATCAGAGACGATCGTGACATTGCAATAAAATGTCGTAGTCAGTCATCATGAGGATAAAGAAAACAAATACCAAAGTTAAATAAGCGTGTCAAATGAATACTGCTGTCGACACTCAAAATGACACAGGATTTGCGTTTGTCATAGGAATAATAAACAGTTTCATTAGTTAACGAAGACCTTGCCTTAGACGGACCTCACAGAATTTATGTGTAGGTATTCCATGTTTAGGTTTACTATATCAAGTCTGATATTATTCTAGGTAGAATGCTAGGAAAGTTCTATTCTATCTAGTTTCATTTTAATTTTACTTGTTACAGGAGTTTACTTTAGAGATGAATAGTTTTAAGTGTATGAGTCCGGCTTAATAAAAATAACACTAGCGCCATCTGATATTTGGTAAATTTTCTGAGAAACTAATAATTTTTTCGAGCCTAAAAATACCTCCTTGTAGCATAATTCTGATTCTAGATCCATTCCTTAAAGTTCCATTCCCTATTTCAAGTATTTCCAATATATGAAGAGGTCCCTGATCCGTAATTTGACGCTAAAAGGTATTTTGAGCATATTCCAGATCCTAGCTTTTAATCATATGAATTTTTTGAAATACTAATCACCCCGATCTGTTGCATATCCATCCTTTCAGTCATTTTAAAAAGGTGAAGAGGAATGATTTTCTAATTATTGCACTAGTTCCAGATTAATGTCAGCTATCCTACTTAATCTGCCAATATTTTTCAGAAGAAGAATGGATTTATTTTGACAGAATTGATTTTTAGATCAAAACTCTCACGAAACCACAAGAATTCCTATGAATAATATACTCATGGGACATTCACAGCTTTTAACTTAAAATATTTACAGATTAATAATCCACAGTAGATCGACACTCGGCTTGGCAGTACGGAGTCCAGGGTACAATTCTAGTTGCCATGCGGTGGGTGACAGGCTCGCTATTCGTCTCTGTTAAAAAGACCATGTTAATGAAACACGGATTTGATGGCCTATTCGCCATCAATGGCTCTGAAGGGTCCTTTTTTATCTTTATTTTAAATAAATGAAAATTAGAGGACTACAAGTTTTATTGAAAACTATATGTGTTTTGAACAGCGTGCTTTAGTTTTTCAAAACACAACCGACGAACTAAAAAAATCTCTAAAATGATCAAGATGACTGGAAATAAGAAATGAAATAAACTGAATATTCAACATTTAATGATACTAATATCATTGATTCAAAATTCTCTTTCATTGTACTTTTATTTTTAATACTACAATGAAAAAAATTGTTTGCAGCATATTTTCTTTTTAGCGAAGCGCAAATGACGCAAGAGGCTTTGGAACTTCTGCAGTTAGGGAAGGGGGACAATTTCCGAACTCCTGTTTAAAGGAATTTTCGTACGGCCATCTTAGAATTCCCATTTCCCTGCTTTTTGACGACAGTAGAGTACATAAATACCATATACTGCAGTTTTTGTGAAAAATTGTATTTAGTTTTAATGCAATCCCTTTCAACTACTAAAAAGAATAATAGAACTTTCAAATCGTAATTGAAGGAGTTTATTCCAATGTTTCTATGATCATACCTTCTATACAATGTGTTCAGATATGTCTATGCAAAGCGTTCAGAAGAAACAATACATGGAGGCCTCATCGTGCTTTACAATCATTATTTGCTAGGCTGCCCTTACTGGAGTTTTCGGGGTTTCATGAATTTTAGGGAATTTTGGGACATTCCCATTTGGGGAATTTTCGGGGTTTCAGGGAATTTATTAAAATTCGCACAAATTTGTTTTCGCACAGAACTTTCACCTCTAAGAACCGTCGAAATCTTAGTTACCATTCCTGAATCAGCTTGGAATATTGATTCTTCCCTACTTGAGAGTTACTTCCAAAACACTTTTTTTTACTATGGGCTAGGGATCGTCCCATACATGGTTAACCCTAAGGGCGACCATGACACTCTCTGGGCAAGTATGCTTCATCACGTAATTAATGTACCTTAGTAAAGTACCTTAAGTAAGCTAGGTAAGTAAAAATGACCAAGTTGATCAAACACACAGTCAATCTTTTCATGCTTAATCTCGCTCCTTCGGAAGAAGTTCAATCTTCAGCAGCACCATACCTTCATACCTTCAATAAAAAAAAGCTTTCAAGCTATCGCATATCCTTTTATTAGTCTTGTTTTGTGTGCTGTCACAACTTTAGTTGGGAAAGCTGATGGAAAATCCTACCAAAAACATTAATTATAATTGTAATTAAAATAGTTCAATAAACTATCCCAGGGATCATACAGGACGTGTTACCGGAGAATTAGAGAACCTCCAAATGAAAAACGAATTCCTCAATAATATGAGCTTGCTCGTAAAGCCTTATTGTCACGCTTCTTTCTTTCTCGACATAACAGAATCATGTTGCATAATGTATACATTAAGATTAGCCATGGACATCGTGACCATAAATTAACTTGGGCTTATAGCGAGGATGTCCCTGATGATTTAATAATATCACAGATGTATTCGCAAAAAAATACCATGGTAATGAAAAATCATAACATTTTTCTTGAAATACTAGATCACCGCAGAAGGTGTGCATATGAGCACCTTCATATCCATTCAAAATATGACTCAGTCATTAATATCTTGGTTTTGTACCAAATCGCTTTTTAATTGTAACTTTTAGTTCGATAACACTACCAGTTCAGTCCTATCGCAGCTCAAATATTGCAGGGGCGATTCTTTTCACCCTCCTTACCACTACTCCCAGTCCAATATCAACCATATGATCCAAAATTTTAGTGAGGAACAAAAAAAAGTCTATTTGAATTCATTTTTCAATCTATTCTCCTGAGTATCGTGTAAGGTAGGCCAGATGGGCAATAGTGATTGATTCAAAATAAGCGAGAAATCTGCTATGCTAGAAAGCTAAGTCCTCTTCTTCTTTGGATTATTATGGCGACGCTTTCGCATAATCTCACCACCGGGACCACATTCCCGGTTCAACAGTGGACTGTTTCAGGAACCAAGATTTGATTCCGGTGATGAGATTACACGAAAGCATCTCATAGTTCCCTAATTTAAATCTCTATATAATTATGGTTCTATCCAATAAATTTCTCTGTAAAAATTGAACTACTGTCGAGTTTAACCCTATCCTCCACTAACTGGTTTTCGTTCTCAAATTTTATCTAGATTAAACAAAAAGATGAGTAAGGACTAGGAATGTATTCAAACCCGCTTGCCAATATATTTAGCTAAGTGTCTTTTAATGTCAGTTTGGCAATAGATGAGGAATGGTTCAAACTAAGGAGGAAATCTAATGTGATAGAAACCCAAGTCAGCTTCCTTTAAATTTAATTTAACGTTGCTCTTACTATAGATAGATAGATAGATAGATAGACAGATAGATAGATAGATAGATAGATAGATAGATAGATAGATAGATAGAGATAGATATATAGATAGATAGATAGATATATAGATAGATAGACAGATTTATTCACACGAAAGCCCAATGATGACATACACAAAACAAGCGAAAAAATCAGCAACAATGCATAAACAGAAAAGACACTAAAACTAATTATTTAAGAAATCATCACGATATCTCATACCTACCCGGCAGAACTTTCCAATATTATGTATATTTAAGTAACACCTACTTCTCAAAATTTCCAACATCCAATCTCTCCCCCTGACCTTCCTACCAAATATTTCCAAGCGCAACTCCCTACATTCCCCTAAAAAATGATGCAAAGACTCATCCATCCCTCCACACATAGGGCAACTGTAAGGACCATCCCTCAATCTATTTCTCCCTGAATATTTCCTACGTTCTCCAAAAGGCATAAAATTCCTCTTAAATATATTATTGCTCATCTTCTAATATATTAATGCTCGTCTAATTTATAAAATATATTGCTCGTCTTCTTTTGAAAAATATAGAACAATTCTAAGACAGTAGTTTTATAGTCAGATAGGAATTTTTCCAATAGAATAGACCACCCCTTCCTGACCGACGTTTGAAATATGCTTCTTTTTCTTTCTTGCCTCTCAATAAAGAAAGTAAAGAAAGGCACGTCTGCTAGATGTTTTCGCTACTTCATTTTTAATGGTTTTAGTTGCAAAAAATTAACAATGAAAATTTAGTAATACATCTAACAGTCATACAGTTAATAAGGGCATAAAATACAACCACAAAAAACGATTTATAGATATTTGCATATTTGATCATTAATGTACTTGGCCAAAGCATCCAACAATCAAAAAATTAAAAAGAAAAACTAAAAAAAACTATATTTTAAAGAAAATTATAGATAAAAAAAGAACACAAAAAGCCATGAAGCCAAAAAAAAAAATAAAACCAAGAAAACTTACAATTGCTTAACTTTTATGGCTGACCCATACGGGTCTACTCACTTTTGGGCCCCTGTAATATCTGAAAAAGGTTACCTATGGATTTTACACAGCATTGCACTAAACAATTGGAGAGAATACTAGCTGCAAATATTAAGCACACAGGTCATGAGGGTTGGCAGAATCCCACTCAGATTAATTGTAAGGAGTTTCAGGAAAATTGTTTCTAACTATGGCATACAAACGACTGTGTCATGCCTCCCTCCCGCTGAAAAAAGACCACAAGCCCCGTCTAAGAGCTCAGACATATTTTCTTCTCTTTTTTTCATGATATTTCTTTTTCCTTTTCAGAAGGATATTGGTCACTTATACCACTATCGCTTGGCTCCAGCAGTCGACAAGGGAAAGCAGTGGCGTCACCTGAAAAATTATTTGAAACTTCTGGGATGACTTCAATTTTTGAATTTAAAGAAATTTTGTTATTAATGATCCCATTTACTTTTTTAATTAACACTCTTTAAGTTAGATAAGCCATTTAAACCTCAACATTAGTCCCCCTCGTATGGTAACGTAAAATCCCTTTAATACATCTACCTGTACAGTCCCTTTTCACTAATATGAGAAATTATGGTAGGATTTATGGTTCTTGCACACTATATCGTAGAACCTTTCACACTAGGATAATTTAAGACTTTACGTTATGCCACTCGTAACTTTACGGAGCAAACTTTGTCTGTGACGTAAGCAGTGCTAAGTAGACTCGAGCTCTACTTAGAAACTTAAGTTGAGTAAACTTAAGCTACTTTTGTGAGAAATCCACAGTATAGAAGCAAGAAAATAAGGTTCAGGGTTTCCAATTAATAAATTTTGAAAAAAAATTAATAAATTTTTTCGGAACGTCTTTTGCGCTCGATTAGTGCTTAAAACTTAAGCTCATTTTCGCAGTCTAATTTTTGAATAGCTTGCTTTTGATGATTATGACTTTAGACGGTGATAATGATGGTTTTTTGTCTTTACGCTAGCCTGGTTTGGAAGAACTTGTTCATTTGTGACAAGTTATACTTAACATAAAGTACCTTAACCGCTTAACGGAGAACATTACGTGAATGCTGTGAAGTCTACTTTAGAATCAGTGCATAAAAATTTGCTTTTTCTCTTTGCGGCTCAGTGTATGGCAGTTTACGTTAAAAACATAGAGTTCACGTTTTTTCCTTTTGAACTTCCATGCAACCATTAACGACTAAGAAGATAATTAATCTCCTGATAAAATAGATAACTTCTGACAAAATAGGTAAATTTAGTATGCATATTATCACTAGCTAATATTTCAGGTTTGAGGTATTTAATATGTTTGTTATACAATTCTGTTTGAGAACTTTCGACCTTTTTAACGAGTCGTCGAACCCTATAGTAAATAGTGCTTAAAGTAGCCTAGTCTCAAATCTAAGGATATTTTGGACGTGAAAGTTAGGATATCGTTAAATATCAATGGCAGATATTATTATTCAGATATTGCATTGAACAAAATGTTTGATTAAAACTTAGTTAACTTCTCCCATAAGAATATTGTCATGACTGATACTGTTTCGTAAACAGTATCAGTCTAAAAGTTCGCAAACACCTTGTCTAATATAAAGTTAGCAGCCCCATAAATTGGGCTATTTTTTACTGAATATTGCAATAAAGGGAGTGGCTAAAATATTTGACATCAGATTGAAACCCTTAATCCTAAAAAAAAGTATCAAATAGTCCTTATATAAAAAAACGAAGCATCAACAATACGAGTATCAACAATTCAGTAACATCAACAATTCAACAATACGAGTATAAACAGCATCAACAATACGAAGATCCTTGGTATATATCCGTAGGTGTATGTATATAAGTAGTTATTGTTATTTTGTATTTTATATAAATAAATATGTAAATAGCTTATATTGAATCTTTTGGAATTCCCAACGGCCAGTTTTTACTAATTTTATTTCTATCTGTAAGTCACAGATTCTACCAGCATAAATGATTCAGCTCAAAGACTATGGGTAAATGACAATAATTTGAAAGAGGAATTCAGGATAACTTAACTTCAAACGCTTTTTTCCGCATGATATTCCCCATCTTCAAAACAGCTAGTTGTATTTGTGTTTCACCATTACTCTGTTGTTTGCCATCAGGTAAGCAGCTTCGTCTTTTCATCAGGTAAGCAGCTTCGTCTTTTCATCAGGTAAGCAGCTTCGTCTTTTCATCAGGTAAGCAGCTTCACACGATGCTCTGAGGATCGGTTTATTGATGGGTACACTACCGAGGACAGGCAGACTAACCTTTTCGTCGAATCTCGCTCTCTTCACCAAGAAATTCAGCGAGCGGTATGTCCTTGTATTTTCCATCTCCATACACCTAAAGACAGTATTGTTGTTTGGTTTTGCCGGTAGACTAAAATTATTCAGTTTAGTATCGCAAACCATCCAGTTAGGACACTGACTCCCATTACGTTCGGTTATACTTGTGAATCTGCATTGTCATTATTCGTCCGGCCACATTACTTATTCTTACTGGGCATAGTAAGAGTGGAACTAAAATATTAAGAACTAAACTTATTACACAATAGCCGAAGACCTATTTTTAAGACTGCACAGCAAAAACAACGCCGCGTGGAATCATGCACTGTTTTTAAGGCAGAGTTCCAAAATGGCCCAAACCTTTTTTCAAAGGTTATCACAGGGGATGAATTATGGGTTACATGGATGCAATCCTGAAAATAAGCAACAATTATTATAATTGAAGACTCCAAGTTCACCACATCCTAAATAAACGGAGTCGTCCATTCAGAATTGGTTCCACCGGCTCAGATAATTCATCAGGAGTTTTACCTGAAAATTTTTGGGAAGATCGGCGAAAAGGTCTGAACAATCCTTTCTCTGCGCTGGTTTTCGACCAAATATGGTATCGCCACTGTGTCTTGCCCACCTTACTCACCCACTCTTGTCCACTGTGCTTCTTAGTACTTTCCCAAAATGAAATGGGACATAAAATAAAAGCGCTTCGCAGATGTTGCTGAGGTGAAAAAAAAAGCGCAGGAGAATGTGAGACATCTTGAAAGAGAAATTTCGGAAATGTTTTGAACAATGGAATAAAATATTGGAAAAATGTATTAACTCAACTGGAGAATATTTTGATGTAGATTAAATATTTTTTTGCGGATAAATTAAATAAATAAGTTTGTGCAAAAACAGTTTTGTTTCTTCTCGGTCCCTCCTCGTCTACAACCCTCTCTGTGTTTTTTACAATACGCGATGCAGAGATGATGAGCTCTGGTTGGCTTTTATCTCCTCCAAACCGGCGAGATTGACTCACCGATCCCTTGGGGTCGATAAAACCCAGATATGAGCAGCTGGCATAGAAGAAAAAATGTTTAATATCCTATAAAATGATTTTAACATTTCAAATTATTCAAATTCATTTCTCCTTTTATATATATTTTATTTTATTCAATCTTAAAACTGCTAACTAATTTACTTAAACTTAACAATCTTCAAATCCTTTCTATATGGAGAATTATAAAAGAGGTCTTTAATATATTAAAAACAGGGGATTTAGAACTTTCATAAAAGAAATGGATCACAGTCGTCAAAAAGCATCAAAGACACAAAGAGGAAACAACCAATTTATTCATTCTCCAAATAAATAATAAAACAACAGAAAAATAGCAGATCTTCATATCTTTAGCGCCCAATATTCCATATGCACTAAGGATAAAATAGGGTAGCAAAATCTCATCACCTTTAATTTCTACAAAAAAAAAGCTTACCTCAAACAAAAGTCTGCATGGACTTGAATAGAAATAAAAAGTTATTTGCATGATATAGCACAAAACAGAATACTATACAAACCCTAGGACAAAAACTGCAGATTTTTGCTTTTAGCACCCACTATTCATATTAGAGAAAACACAAGTTATGGTGAAATAATCCAATAAACATCAGTCTCAAGGTGCGCCAATTTATAATCATGTAAGGAAGGGGACAAAACTTTTTTCTTTTAAATAAAGACAGAAAAATAAGCAATTTTTCAAAGCTTAGGGGAGAGGAGCAATTTTTCGTTTTTTTTGAAATTTAAGAGGTTCCTGGAACCAAAAATAGCGACGAAGAACACACTGTCCTTCCATAACAAACAAATACAAAGTTGAAACAATAGGGAAAAACTTTTCAAGACAGTGGAAATCAATTATATGAATATTTCGGCTCTATGTCCATGGGCCGTCTTCAGCACAATACGAGAAAGAGAAAAAAAATGTATATATAAATAAACTTAAATTAAAATGCGAGAATTAAAACAAATGTTTTTTTTTTAATTAAAACAGCGCTAGCATCCTTAGTTCAACGAAGTTCAACCAGGACTGAACTTCGTTGTTGAAGTAAGGATGCTAGGGCTGTTATTAAAAAAGTTTTTAAAACAACATTATTAGTTATAATTCTTGCATTTTAATGTAAGTTTATTTATATATACATTTTTCTCTCTCTTTTTGTCGTATTGTGCTGAAGATGGCCCTTCGACATAGGGCCAAAATATTTGCAGAATTGATTTCCACTGTCTTGAAAAGTTTTTCCCTATTGTTTCAACTTTGTATTTGTTTGTCCCTAAAACCCCTATCAATTTCAATGATTTTTTTCCTGTTTTTACTAAAGTTTGCAAAAAAAAAAAAAAAACAATTCAAAAACCTTAAAATAGAATACCGAAAGTTTGAAGCTTAGTATAAATCGTTGTTAGAAAAATACCATTACTTTATATATATATATATATATATATATATATATATATATATATATATATATATATATATATATATATATATATATATATATATATATATATATATATATATGTTGAGACCTGCTTGTTGGCAGTCCAAGACCAATTTTTTGTTTGATTCCTGCATTTACTCAACGTCTGCGGCATTTTTCAAAACACAATAGAAAATGACACGCGCCCTAAGCCAAACCCATTCCTTTGGAAATGTGATCATATTAATAAAAACAAATAGTATAACACAGTATCATGTATCAATATATATTATATATTAATACAAATGAGTTATAATAGATAACAATATAATAATAAGATTAGGACAATCCCAATACATATGATTGTGACACTGTGAAGAAAATCATAATGAAAAGAGAATAAAAACTTGATAACATCTAGTATTTTTTACAGATTATCTGAAAAATAGCAACATACCAAAAATCCGTAACCGCAAAATATAGACTAGTTGTCAAAATCTAAAGTGTTAGATAAAATAAAATAAAAGATAGAAATTTCAACAAGTTAAAGATAAAATCTAGAACAAAGTTGAAATATCCAAGTGGCTTGCTCTAAATCCAAAATGCATACAACTTAAAGTTAAAGACTATGGCACAGATAAATTAGAAATGAAGAATAAACAAAGAGGAGAGGAAATTAAACCCATTCCACCTTTTCAAAAAAAAAAAACTCACTTTTGGGCCCTTACAGGATATCTGCTTAGATATGTTAGTCTTAGTCATTCGATAGATAAAATACCTCAATTTGAACATAAAACTTATTCATAATACATTTTGGGTTTAGAGCTAAATTAGAAAAAGAACAACTTATACATAATATAAAACCAGAAAATAACTATTACAGTAGCTATCTAAAACATAGCTATTTGAATAAGCCAAAATTACAGATTGTTGCCTGTGAATGAAAACCGCCAAGAGCTACAAATGAAAAAAACGGGCAATCCAGGGGGCGTGGTACGCGTTAATTTTAAAACTATAAAATTGGAGTAATGAACCTGGACCATTCCTAAGATCATAAGTTCATAAGATCGTATGAAATTTTCTCTAAAACTAGACTTTAAAAGATAGACAAAATTAACTGATAGAAAAGAAATGAAATGAAAACAAGCCGGTCCTGACTATTCTGAAACAAATAGCCAATTTTAAATTTTTAACATAAGGGCGTGAGCAGACGGGGCGGAGAATCGTGTTAAGAAAAGGAGATATTTCAGAATTATATCACAGAAGAGCAGAGAGATCATTTGAATAAAAACACCAAGACTGAAAACCACCCGATCTTATGGAAATTATAATGAGGATAATCCAATCAGCTTTTAAAGGCAGTGCTATTTAAACGTTACAATTGATGGACTGAACTTCCTTTATTGGCATATTTTATTGCAAACAAAGTAACTAGCTTATAAGTCACCAAATCATGACCCAGGATGTTTCGTAACAAATTTCACATGTACTTGTTAATTATTCACAACACATTAAAGTTCTTCATCTGAATGTAAGATCTAAAGAGACCGATTTCATAGCCACAGAGACAAGTGACAGGTGACAGAATGCACTGGACGTATTTAATTTGAGCTATATATTTGCACATTAGGGGGTGAGAGTAAAGTATACCGGATCGGCATGCAAAGTTATTCTGTATATTATGAAGCAAGAATTGTTTTCTAACTTCACGCTATCCAAATACTATAACCCCCCCCCCCTAATGTGAAAAATATTTAGCATAAATTACATAAGTCCGACCTATTCTTTCACCAAATTTGTGTGGCATGAAATATGAAACCGGTTTTTACAGATCTAAAGATCAAGATTATTGAGTGCGTTCTGGATAATTAACCAGTACCAGTTTACAAATGTGGCCTATTATGCTAAAACTAAAGTGATTAGCTTACTAGTCACTAAACTGCAACCAAAGATGCTTTGTCACAAATGTGACATGCTTTGCCACAACTGAAATGATTAGCTTAGTAGTCACCAAATTACAACCAAAGACATTAAGGCACACTTCTTCGAATAGTAATACAGAAAACTCATCTCTCTGTTCCTCTGTGATGACATTTTAGGCAAACTTATTTTAAATAAAATATTAAAATTAGATACTTTTTGCTTGTTTAATCGTGAAATTTATTGTGTTCTTATGAGAATACATATTGGCAGCATCTATATTTGTATTTTGTGTTACATTGTATATGCCCAGTTTATGTTGGCGTTATATCATTTATTATGCTCTTCAATTTAGGAGGTCAATAAAGTGTTCAAATTGAGTTTATAGTTCATTCTGTAACAAACTGGAACTTTTTCCTGAATTTCAGCTCCCATTTGTCTATGCTTAGGACCAATCCCGTTTTTAGAGAATATTTTTAGCACAACTCTTTTCTGAGATGCTAACTTCACGTCAATTCCACAATGATAGTATCTTGAGTCCTGCCTTGTAAGACAATGACGGAACAAAAATAAAAGGGGCGTATCTAAGATTCTTTTGATATTCTTATTTTTGCCAAAACTAAAAGCAACTTTAAAGGATTTACATCAAAATGACTGGGTTATAAATATACTTGAGGACAAAAAGGCGGATGTAAAGGGGGCTATGCAAAAAGAAAAGTTTTATTATATTCCTTTTTACAAAGGGAACCGTTGTGACCCCCCCCCCAGCCCCTCCTTGGCGGTACCCATGACACGGCCAATTAAGATGAAGCATAATTAAAATTCATAGTAAGCCTAGTTTGTCAGTGATACCATACTAATCTACATACCATAAAAAACTTCCAATCTACTTACCACTCTAAAAATAATAACAAAGTAAAAATTAAATAAGCTGTCTTTGGCCTTGTTCCATAAAAACACAAGTCAATAAAAATAAACAAATAATAAAATTATTGCACTCATAAAAGTAATTTTAAGTTCTAGTACCATAACAGAAATGTCTTAGTACTGACACAATTTCACAAAAAAGGGATGACGAAATTTATGGCCTGAAATCAGGCCCTCTTTAAGCGTTGCCAGACCTAACGATTTGTCGATAGCTTTTGTGATTTATTATTCTTCATGGTGATTTTTGTCGAAATCAAAATTTTTGCAGATCAATTAGAATTTTTTTTTTCCTGAATTTTCCAGCACTTGAACTTTCAAAAAAAAAGAAGTGACTTTGAAAATAGAAGCTAAATTCATCGTTAACCTCAGAAAGAGCTGAAAACTGTTTTGAAAAAGACTGGCGGAAGATCTTCCAAGCATTTTTTTTCGGACCAGTGGCAATCATGTTAAATTTTTAAAAAATAGACTATTTGCATACCCTCACCACCTCCCCCTTTTCACTAGCATTAGTACTAAGAAATAAAAGTCTGTTGTAATTCATTTATTCGGAAATTTTTTTTTTGCCATGTATAAATTGTACGTTTAAAGTAAGTGAGGTTTTGTAAGATTTTGGACCTATATGGTATAAATTTACTTTTTAGCTATATCTTTCCCTGTTAAGTGTTTCTTAAAAAAAAAAAAAATTCTACAGCTTTTCTTTTTGAAATACATTTTCTTTTGAAATACAAGACAAAGGTCCATTGGGCAGCTATTGCAAGTTCTTTAATAAAAAAGTGAACTAATTAAGCGCCCATTGCAAATCCTTAGTTGAAAAAGAGGGATGGTGTATTTGTGTAACATTTTTAGAAAATTCAGCTTGGCCAGATACCCTTTTCGATAGTAGTCGGGGTGTCTTACTGCTGATGATGAACACTGTATATGTGTTCGAAATATCCAGTTAAATAATTTTATATCTGTTCACTGTCAATTAAAAGGTTTCATCCCTATTTTGAACTGTTTTACTTTTAACCGGGGTGTCGAATAAAATGAGACTACGAGCAATCCCGATTTGACCGAAAGCTGCAGAGGGGAGAGCCAAATATCTACTATGACCAGCGTTGCCACCAGCTGTATATTTACTCTATGCTTTACGATACTATGAGTCTGAAAAAAAAAATGCTTAGACAAGACAATTATTTTCAACCAATCTTGAGTTCAAGATTTTACGGTTTACATTTTTTTTAAGGCTAAAGAAGTATCAATGAAAAAGTACAAACCCACAATTTTAAAGAAGTTGTTTAGTTTGTTACAACTTTGAATAACATTTAAAATATTATGTAGCTACATGAGTTTGTATGTGCGTGCGTATGTGGTATACGCATAGGAAAGGAGGGAGGGGAGGGGGAGAGAAGGGGTTTGGAAACTTCGAGATTATTCCTATACTGTCGTAAATTTTCCGCATAATTCATCAAGTTTTGCGTTTTTAAGTTGATAAACGATGTCCAGAATTCAAGTGAAATGAAAATTCTGAGTGAAACAAATACAAATTTCAAAAACCAATGAAATAAGAAAACCCACCACAATAAAACACCAAACATAACATTTGACTAAAAATACCAAATATACAACTCACTGGCTTGAACGTGTATCAAATATACTTCTTAAAATTACTGAATAACACGATTGAACGACCATACATCTTCGAATAATAACGGTAATTATTCAAAATTAAAAGCTTCTTTTTAGTTTTCAAAGAGTAATTAAATAGCAAAAAGACTGACATAGAAGTACCAAGTAAGAAAAAAGTCAAATATGGTGTTACAATGCACCATTCATTTTTGCACCATTCATTGATCTTTGTTTATTCACCGGGCATTTTGGGGCTTAGAGCCTGAGCTTCTAGTGGCTATTGTCCTGTAAGAAGAAAAAAGTAATAAAAAACAAGGAAAGTAATAAAAAACAAGGAAAGTAGAAAAATATTCAGTAAACACATAGTTATAAAGTAATAGAAAACAATAATATAGAAAATAATATATAATATATAAATAATATAGGAAAAAATAATAATAGGAAATAATATAGGAAATATTAATAGGAAATAATATAGGAATGTAATAAAAAACAAGGAAAGTAGAAAAATATTCAGTAAACACATAGTTATCTCAAAATACTAATTCGCTGTCTATCAACCTCACCTATGTCATAATTATATGACGTCATACACTGGACAACTAAAACTATTGCCAAAAGATTCCTTTGTATTACACAATATGTGTCATAAAAATGGGCGAACTTTGTACACAGTATTGTTTCGTCTACCTTGTTTTGTTTGAAGTCAGAAAGACCGGGTTAAAAATGTCAGCAAAAGTTTAAGTGAAGGGGAAGGGAGCTTTGAATTTTCTGTAAGGGGAGGGAGCAAAAAAAAGTTAATTGAATCCGAATTGTAGGAAATGTCTTTCTTGTTATATCTTTTATTGCCTTGTTCCCTATCTCTTTCAGTGTTGTGACAAGTACTTCAAATTTGTACTTAAGTATCAAGTATTAAGAACCAGATCACAACTGTACTTAAAAAGTACTTGAGTTGTAAGTACATAACTTGTACTTAAGTAGTACTTCAATTACTACTTGAGTACAACTCTACTAGCACCATTTCTAGCTCAGTCATATCTATTCGTCTAATGGAAATAAAATAAAGTCATATAATAGAGACATTATGCAGTTTAAACAAATAATTAAACACCACGCAAGAAAGTAAAGCTCCGCTTCTTTGAACGTTAGTTAATTTTAAACAGTAACAGTGCCACATGCATCCACTTGACGAAAGTCATCCAACAGTCAACCAAAGTAACTAATTACGGGATTCTAGGTAGTTCTAGGAATTCTTCAACGGGTGTTTTCTTCTTTTTCCATTTAGTCCGAACTGCACTGTTCAAAGTCAAGAAATATTGAAAGAAGTGTAGCCCCCTTGCTCAATGTTAATGATTTGTCTTCTGGTGGAGATACTGGTACTGGGAATATACTTTTAGCACTGCTAAGCACTCAAACTTTGAGGTCTCGTTGCAAATTCCTTCGTGGAGACAAATGGATCCTGAAGTTGAAAAAAAAAAATTCAAAAGGTGCTGAAGATGGCAATACACAGTTGTACTTTTGAAAAACTTGCCGCACATGAGGGTAACCCTTAAGAACGGAAAGATCCCTCCGTTGGTCTCCTAGAAACAGTAAAACCTCATCTTCACTTTGCTAACTGCAGAGTTAGACTGTGATGAATGGCTCACATCTTCTACGAATTCGTAGAAACCAGGACTTGTTTTCCCCAGGATCACTTGTTCTCATCCTTTTAGCCTCCTCAACCAACATTGTTGCAGCTGCTTCCTTCCAGCTGTCGGGGAAGATTTTGTTCTTGAACACGGGCGTGCTGCATGTTGCGAGGACGTTGTCTTTGTAGCTTTGGACAGAACGCCCCAGAAAGCTACACTGCCGCTCAATACCATCTAATAGTGCACTAGCCAATGGAGCAGTGTACTTCACAGACTGTTTGTGCTTCATCAGTTT
>NC_088879.1:11980912-11994766 GCF_032884065.1 Artemia franciscana | reverse complement strand
AAGCAATATCCTCGACTTTTAGTACCCAAAACAATTACTGGCAATGATGGTTACCCACAATATAGAAGAAGATCTACTGAAGATGGCGGTAAAACAGCAATAATAAAGAAGCGTAACGGTACCACCATCGAAGTAGATAACCAGTGGGTTGTTCCATATTCCCCTTTATTATCAAAAACATTTAATGCACACATAAACGTCGAATACTGTAACTCCGTAAAGGCAATCAAATACATATGTAAATACGTCAACAAAGGCAGTGACATGGCAGTTTTTGGCTTGCAGTCCAAAATCAAAGATTTCGATGAAATCGTAGAATATCAGGCTGGAAGATACATAAGCAGTAATGAAGCTGTTTGGCGAATTCTTTCATTTCCGATACATGAACGTAGTCCAGCTGTTGTTCACTTAGCGGTACATTTACAGAATGGTCAACGTGTTTATTTCACGGAAACCAACGTGCAACAAAGAGTCCTGAATCCACCGGATACAACATTAACAGCTTTTTTTTCGCTTTGCAAAAATGATTCTTTTGCGAAAAAACTGCTGTATACTGAAGTGCCTTCGTATTACACGTGGAATACTAAAAATAAAGTATTTGAACGTCGAAAACAGGGTAAGTCAGTCGACGGCCAACCTACCATCTTCAAAGATACCACGATAGGAAGACTCTACACCGTTCACCCCAATCAACATGAATGCTTCTTTCTACGCCTGCTTTTGGTGAATGTACCCGGTCCGACATCCTTTGAGTATTTGAGGACTGTAAATGGTACTATACATGACACTTACCGTAGTGCATGCCAAGCTCTGAATTTATTGGAGAATGACCAACACTGGGATAACTGCATCAATGACGCGTGCGAAACGTCAACCCCAAGTCAAATTCGTGCATTGTTTGGCATCATTTTAACAACTTGCTCTCCATCAGCTCCTACAGATTTATGGGAAAAATATAAGTCAAAATGTCCGAAGATATACTTCATCGAAAACAGTTAGAGACGTCAGACATGACTTTTGATTTTACACCAGAAATTTATAACTACACTTTAGTTGTTATAGAAGATTTTTGCATAAGTATGGCAAACAAACCTCTTCAGGGTTTGGGAATGCCTTCACCTAACCGTATCGCTGCTGTTTCGACATGTGTAGAATTGGATCGTGAACAAAGTTACAGTACGAGTGATCTATTGTCGTATGTACAAAATAACATTTCCAAGTTAACGTCGGAACAAAAAGACATTTATGATACGATAATGCATTGTGTCGATAACAACGTTGGAGAAATTTTCTTTTTGGATGCGCCAGGAGGTACTGGCAAAACGTTTGTGATAAAACTGATTCTGGCATCAATTCGATCTAAAAATGATATAGCGTTGGCAATTGCGTCGTCCGGAATAGCCGCAACATTGCTGCCTGGTGGAAGAACTGCTCATTCCGCTTTGAAATTGCCTCTGAACTTGCATTCTACAGAAACTCCCACGTGCAATATTTCCAAATCATCTGGGATGGGTAAAGTATTGCAGCAATGCAAACTTATTATTTGGGATGAGTGCACAATGGCACACAAAAAATCGCTCGAGGCTCTGGATCAATGCTTGAAAGATTTGCGAGGGAAGTCGAAACCCTTTGGCAGCACCTTAATATTGCTTGCGGGAGATTTCAGGCAAACATTACCTATAATACCTAGATCAACTCCTGCAGACGAAATGAATGCTTGCCTGAAAAATTCTAATTTATGGGCACACGTAAAAACATTAAAATTAACTACAAATATGCGTGTCCGATTGCAAAACGATGACTCTGGTCAAACATTTTCAGATCAATTGCTGGCAATGGGAAACGGAAAGCTCCCAGTAGACTCAATTTCAGGACGTATACAACTACCTGCTGATTTCTGTAATTTAGTGACGTCCAAAAATGAATTGATTGAAAAAGTATTTCCGAATATTCTAAAAAATTATAAAAATAATAAATGGCTAAGTGAAAGAGCGATTCTCGCACCCAAAAATATAGACGTCCACGAAATCAACAATATTGTTTTGACCAAGATTCAAGACCAGGCAGTCCTTTACAAGTCAGTCGACACAGTTTTGGAACCAAATGAAGCGGTTAATTATCCATCTGAATTTTTAAATTCCATAGATCTTTCAGGGTTTCCACCACACGTGCTACAACTAAAAATAGGCGTACCAATAATATTGTTACGTAACATAAACCCACCAAAGCTTTGCAATGGCACTCGACTTGCCGTAAAAAAAAACAATGGAAAACCTAATAGAGGCCACAATCCTGACAGGGCCTTTTGAGGGTGAGGCTGTTCTTATTCCTCGCATTCCCATGATTCCAACAGATCTGCCTTTTCAATTTAAAAGATTGCAATTCCCAATTCGATTAGCATTTGCAATCACCATTAACAAAGCTCAAGGTCAATCATTAGAAAAATGTGGTATTGATCTTAATACTGATTGTTTTTCCCATGGACAATTGTACGTTGCATGTTCGAGGGTCGGTAAACCTGACAATCTATTTATATGCAGCGAGAATTGGACAGCGAAGAATGTTGTATATTCGCAAGTTTTACGCAGTTAATTTGTATTTCGGAACCAAATGAAGCGGTTAATTATCCATCTGAATTTTTAAATTCCATAGATCCTTCAGGGTGTCCACCACACCTGCTACAACTAAAAATAGGCGTACCAATAATACTTTTAAGAAATATCAACCCACCAAAGCTTTGCAATGGCACGCGACTTGCCGTAAAAAAAAAACAATGGAAAACCTAATAGATGCCACAATCTTGACAGGGCCTTATGAGGGTGAGGCTGTTCTTATTCCTCGCATTCCCATGATTCCAACGGATCTGCTTTTTCAATTTAAAAGATTGCAATTCCCAATTCGATTAGCATTTGCAACCACCATCAACAAAGCTCAAGGGCAATCACTAGAAAAATGCGGTATAGATCTTAATACAGATTGCTTTACCAATGTACAATTGTATGTTGCATCTTTGAGGGTCGGTAAACCTGACAATCTATTTATACGCACAGACAATGGGACAGCGAAGACTGTTGTATATTCACAAGTTTTACGTAGTTAATTTGTATTGTATCTATCTATCTATCTATCTATATAAAAACGAGTTGTGTGTATGCATGTTTGTTTGTTTGTAAAAAGAGCGTTTGCATATGACGTCATTATTAGTACATAAGGCTTTGTATATGCACAGACAACGGGAAAGCCAAGAATGTTGTATATTCGCAATTTTTACGTAGTTTGAAACACATATATAAATCTATCTATATTCACAGGTGGGACAGGGACACAACTACAATGGCGCGTAACTAATATGGCGCGTAACTAATATGGCGCGTAACGACTTACGCGCGCGGGGGGGCTTGGGGGGGGGCGCGAAGCGCCCCCACCAACTAGGTGTTGGGGTGGCGCGAAGCGCCACCCCAACAGCTAGTATATATATATATATATATATATATATATATATATATATATATATATATATATATATATATATATATATATATATATATATATATATATATATATATATATATATATACTAGCTGTTGGGGTGGCGCTTCGCGCCACCCCAACACCTAGTTGGTGGGGGCGCTTCGCGCCCCCCCCAAGCCCCCCCGCGCGCGTAAGTCGTTACGCGCCATAATAGTTACGCGCCATTGTAGTTGTGTCCCTATGTCCCACCTGTGAATATAGATATATATATATATATATATATATATATATATATATATATATATATATATATATATATATATATATATATATATATATATATATATATATATATATATGGTTTTAACTACGTAAAACTTGCGAATATACAACATTCTTTGCTGTCCCATTGTCTTTGCATATAAATAGATTGTCAGGTTTACCGACTCTTGAACATGCAACATATAATGGTCCATGGGAAAACAATCTGTATTCAGATCTATACCTCATGATTCTAATGATTGCCCTTGAGCTTTGTTGATGGTGATTGCTAATCGACCATTCCCTGTCCCGGTGTCCCGGTCGTCATTTACATCCCCCTGTTTCCCCCGGTGTCCCCGTTGTAGTTGTGTCCCTGTGTCCCGGTCGTCATTTATATTCCCTGTGTCCCGGTCGTCATTTGTATCCCGGTGTCCCGGTCTGTATATACATTCGTTTTTTAGTTTTGTTTTTCTCCTTTATTTTTTTCCTTTTTTTTTCTTTTTTAGCTTATTTAGATTTTTAGATTTTTTAGTTTTTTTATTAGTTTTTAGTTTTTTTTTCTTTTTAGTTTTTTTGTCCCGGTCGTCATTTATATCCCCCTGTTTCCCCCGGTGTCCCCGTTGTAGTTGTGTCCCTGTGTCCCGGTCGTCATTTATATTCCCTGTGTCCCGGTCGTCATTTGTATCCCGGTGTACCGGTCTGTATATACATTCCTTTTTTAGTTTTGTTTTTCTCCTTTATTTTTTTCCTTTTTTTTTCTTTTTTAGTTTATTTAGATTTTTAGATTTTTTAGTTTTTTTATTAGTTTTTAGTTTTTTTTTCTTTTTAGTTTTTTTGTAGTTTTTAACTTCTTTTTAGTTTTGTTAATTTTTTTTTTTACTTATGTCCTGGTCGTCATTCATACTCCCTGTGTCCCGGTGCTTCCCGGTGCTTTGTTGATTGCTAATCGAACATTCCTTTTGTCCTGGTCGCTTTCTCTTTGAGTTTCGTCATTTATTTTTTTCTTTTTTAGTTCTTTTAGTTTTTACCTTTTTTAGTTTTTTTTAGTTTTTTAGATGAAAATTTTTTTAGTTTTTTCCTTTTTTTCTTTTTAGTTTTTTATTGGTTTTTACCTTTATTTTAGCTTATTTTTCAGTTTTTTCCTTTTTTTTAGTTTTTTTTTATTTTTTTTAGTTTTTTACCTTTTTTTAGTTTTTTTAGTTTTTTTAGTTTTTTAGCTTTTTTACTTTTTTTATTAGTTTTTAGTTTTTTTTTGTAGTTTTTGCCTTTTTTTAGTTTTTTCAGTTTTTTTTTTTAGTTTTTTAGTTTTTTTTTGTAGTTTTTGCCTTTTTTTAGTTTTTTTAGTTTTTTAGCTTTTTTATTTTTTTTATTAGTTTTTAGTTTTTTTTGTAGTTTTTGCCTTTTTTAGTTTTTTCAGTTTTGACGTCACCTGATCCAGTTTTTTCAGGTGACGTCACCTGACACATCCATCCACACATCCATCCACACATCCACAGACAGACAACTTATTTTTATATATATAGATATATATATATATATATATATATATATATATATATATATATATATATATATATATATATATATATATATATATATATATATATATATATATATATATATATATATATATATATATATATATATATATATATATATATATATATATATATATATATATATATATATATATATATATATATATATATATATATATACTAGCTGTTGGGGTGGCGCTTCGCGCCACCCCAACACCTAGTTGGTGGGGGCGCTTCGCGCCCCCCCCAAGCCCCCCCGCGCGCGTAAGTCGTTACGCGCCATAATAGTTACGCGCCATTGTAGTTGTGTCCCTATGTCCCACCTGTGAATATAGATATATATATATATATATATGGTTTTAACTACGTAAAACTTGCGAATATACAACATTCTTTGCTGTCCCATTGTCTTTGCATATAAATAGATTGTCAGGTTTACCGACTCTTGAACATGCAACATATAATGGTCCATGGGAAAACAATCTGTATTCAGATCTATACCTCATGATTCTAATGATTGCCCTTGAGCTTTGTTGATGGTGATTGCTAATCGACCATTCCCTGTCCCGGTGTCCCGGTCGTCATTTACATCCCCCTGTTTCCCCGGTGTCCCCGTTGTAGTTGTGTCCCTGTGTCCCGGTCGTCATTTATATTCCCTGTGTCCCGGGTCCCGGTCATCATTTGTATCCCGGTGTCCCGGTCTGTATATACATTCGTTTTTTAGTTTTGTTTTTCTCCTTTATTTTTTTCCTTTTTTTTTCTTTTTTAGCTTATTTAGATTTTTAGATTTTTTAGTTTTTTTTATTAGTTTTTAGTTTTTATTTCTTTTTGTTTTTTTGTCCCGGTCGTCATTTATATCCCCCTGTTTCCCCCGGTGTCCCCGTTGTAGTTGTGTCCCTGTGTCCCGGTCGTTATTTATATTCCCTGTGTCCCGGTCGTCATTTGTATCCCGGTGTACCGGTCTGTATATACATTCGTTTTTTAGTTTTGTTTTTCTCCTTTATTTTTTTCCTTTTTTTTTCTTTTTTAGTTTATTTAGATTTTTAGATTTTTTAGTTTTTTTATTAGTTTTTAGTTTTTTTTTCTTTTTAGTTTTTTTGTAGTTTTTACCTTCTTTTTAGTTTTGTTAATTTTTTTTTTTACTTGTGTCCTGGTCGTCATTTATACTCCCTGTGTCCCGGTGCTTTGTTGATTGCTAATCGAACATTCCTTTTGTCCTGGTCGCTTTCTCTTTGAGTGTCGTCATTTATTTTTTTCTTTTTTAGTTCTTTTAGTTTTTACCTTTTTTAGTTTTTTTTTAGTTTTTAGTTTTTTTAGTTTTTTACCTTTTTTTAGTTTTTTTAGTTTTTTTAGTTTTTTAGCTTTTTTATTTTTTTTATTAGTTTTTAGTTTTTTTGTAGTTTTTGCCTTTTTTTTAGTTTTTTTAGTTTTTTAGCTTTTTTATTAGTTTTTAGTTTTTTTTGTAGTTTTTGCCTTTTTTTAGTTTTTTTAGTTTTTTAGCTTTTTTATTTTTTTTATTAGTTTTTAGTTTTTTTTGTAGTTTTTGCCTTTTTTTAGTTTTTTCAGTTTTGACGTCACCTGATCCAGTTTTTTCAGGTGACGTCACCTGATCCACGATCCACAGATCCACAGACAACTTATTTTTATATATATAGATAGTTTTTTTTTTTTTTACTTATGTCCTGGTCGTCATTTATACTCCCTGTGTCCCGGTGCTTTGTTGATTGCTAATCGAACATTCCTTTTGTCCTGGTCGCTTTCTCTTTGAGTGTCGTCATTTATTAGTTTTTTCCTTTTTTTTTTAGTTTTTTATTGGTTTTTACCTTTATTTTAGCTTATTTTTCAGTTTTTTCCTTTTTTTTAGTTTTTTTTTATTTTTTATTTTTTTTTAGTTTTTTACCTTTTTTTAGTTTTTTTAGTTTTTTTAGTTTTTTAGCTTTTTTACTTTTTTTATTAGTTTTTAGTTTTTTTTTGTAGTTTTTGCCTTTTTTTAGTTTTTTCAGTTTTTTTTTTAGTTTTTTATTGGTTTTTACCTTTATAGTTTTTTTAGTTTTTTAGCTTTTTTATTTTTTTTATTAGTTTTTAGTTTTTTTGTAGTTTTTGCCTTTTTTTAGTTTTTTCAGTTTTGACGTCACCTGATCCAGTTTTTTCAGGTGACGTCACCTGACACATCCATCCATCCATCCATCCACAGACAACTTATTTTTATATATATAGATATATATATATATATATATATATATATATATATATATATATATATATATATATATATATATATATATATATATATATATATATATATATATATATATATATATATATATATATATATATATATATATAAATGTTCCCAACTGTGCTGAAAACTCTTACTCGGGAGAGAAGAGGGCGGATAGCAGAAACACTTCTGAGCAAGTTCAATCATACTCTTGAAACAACTGCTGTTATTTCACCGCCACTCTAACGGACAACATTTTTTCCTGTCATTGACAGCCTTACTTGAGTAACTTTCCAGTTCTTGCTGTATCTGCTGACTCTCCTTCCTCTCCTGTTGAATTTGCAAGCAGGTAAAACTTCTTCGCTTGGGACACAAGACAACGGATAGCAGAGATATTTCTGAGCAAGTTATGCCAGTCTCTTAAAACGCTTGTTTTATTTTGCCACCCCTCTAATGGACAGCTTTTTTTTTCCCTGTCAGTGATATCCTCACTCATGTACCTTTCCTATTACTGATCAATATTATCTGCTGACTCTCCTTCCTCTCTTGTTGAAATTGAAAGTAGGTTATCAAACAGGCATTCAATCAAACTTGCTGTGCCTACTCTCCTTCGTTTTGGGTTTTCCCTCATGTGTTGCAGTGGCTAATTTGTTTTTTCCAATGTCTGACTCTGTGTTTCTTCTAGTGGCCACCTTTTAGCGTTACTGAGTGGCTCTTAATTTAAAGATCGGTTCTCTGCACCTGGGATCAAGGAGAAAAGCAAGAACGACTTCTCTGGTTGTGCATTCTTGAACTCACCGTACATTTTAAACATTGCTGCATGAGGTGTGTTGACAAGTTTTGGCAACAAGTATATTTTGACTTCATTTTACTCACCTCTATTGGTCTCTCCTCCATGGTTAGATTCAGCTGGTGGATCCGTCCCCAAGGACCTGAGGAAGTCTGGCGCCCTCTTCTAGATCAATTGCACATAAAAAAGACTGGTCGATATCTAATATTTTTTCCCGATGTTAGATAATGACACTGACTCCCATATCGTCCCAATTTTATCGGTCGGGCCCTAGTAGGGATCGAAATTCCCCTTGGGTAGGTGTTGAGCCATGGGCTTTACCCCCTTTTGTAGGTCAGCACCCCTTTGATTTTATAAGGTAATTTCTTAGATTGGTAGCACCCCATTTGGTAATTTCAGCACCCCTTTGATTTTATAAGGTAATTTCTTAGATAGGTAATTACAATTTCTTGTAATTCTTAGATTGGTAGTTTTTTATCATCTGCATAAGTCATTTCTGAAAAAAAATGACATTAAAAGGTGACAGGCAGACTACTATTACCTTTGGTCTTCAAGAGGACCCCTAGGATGTCTAATTCTCGATAAAATGAACTCCTCCCAATTTGCTACAATCGTTCTTCGTCTTTTAGGAGGCTAGAAAAAGAATTTATGGCGGCACATTACTCTTTAACAAGTCAATAATAACACATGACTAGGATTGTCAAATTTGTAGAGGGTAATGAGCTATAAAGCAGAATAAATGCATTGAGCAAAAAATAAAATAAAATCAAAGGAGAAATTTAAAATTATAAAAAATCAGCATAAATTGTTGCCATTGTTCTGCATTGATGTTATAATTCCTAGGAAATGAAAAATTTGTTAGTAAAAGTGGACTGTAAATCAAAGAAGGATTCAAAGAAGAAAGGACTTTCAACTTTCCTGCAAGACAGAGCCCCTTTGGCTTTACAAAACGATTTGCGCTTCTTCGAATAGGGTACATGATTTGTTTTGCCATTCCCAGAAGTCTTTTCTTCCAAAAAAAAAAAGAAAAAAATGGCGTTAGAGTAGACAGGTTGTCTCATTGCTTTTGCTCTTTAGAAAAGGCACTAGAACTTCTTACTTCTGATCGAACTAGCTCTCTCCCAATTTTCAACGATTCCCTTACTGTTTGATGAGTTTGTAAAAAAAAAAATGCACGGAAGACACAGGATCAGGGCATTTCTGAAAGAGGGTTTAACCTTTTCTCCATGTCAGCAGCCCTTTAATGTTACCAGACGATCTCATACTTCTTTAGAAGGGGGCATAGGATCGTTTAGGCTTTTAATCCCTAAGTCCTTTCTTCCTGGAGTGTATGGATTTCTGACAGGGAACTGGTGTGTGAGACCGCTTTTCTTGAGACCACATGTTAAATGGATGGCTGAGAAGTTGCGTTTTCTTTTTTACTTGCAACCTATTTGGTCATTGTGTCCAGTAACACATTTTTCTTTTATTTTAGCGTGTTGAGAATGGTGATTTGAATTGGATCCTTCCTGGGAAGTTTCTCGCCTTTTCGGGACCTCACTCTACAAGCAAGGCAGAAGAAGGTAAGCTGATTTCTTCTATTTTTGTCTGATGATGGGCATCAGAACTTGATGGGCATCAAATTTTTAAGAAAAAAAGTTCTTTTAAAATTTTTTAAAAATGCATCAAAAATTTGTTTTCGCGTGTTGAGAATGGTGATTTGAATTGGATCCTTCCTGGGAAGTTTCTCGCCTTTTCGGGACCTCACTCTACAAGCAAGGCAGAAGAAGGTAAGCTGATTTCTTCTATTTTTGTCTGATGATGGGCATCAGAACTTGATGGGCATCAAATTTTTAAGAAAAAAAGTTCTTTTAAAATTTTTTAAAAATGAATCAAAAATTTGGTTTCGAGCATTTCTTATAGGATTTTAAGAGTCGATAGAAATTGCAAGGGGTGGTAGGTTAAAGCCTTGAGCCCCCCCCTCCTCTCTGGATACGGTGTTGATACAAAGGCTATTTTGAAATAAATGAGACGAAGAGGGCTGGTTTTTATTTAAAAGAAAATTAGAAAACAAAGAAGTCTTGAATTTAATTTGTCAAGCTCAGCTGTTTTTCATACAATTTTCTAATGTTTTTTTGGCGACTATAAACTAGTCCTATGTCTGTTTAAAATGTTTAGTCACTTTTATTTCTCATTTCTGCAAAAAAAAACTCCCATTTCAAAATATTTTCCTTGTTGTGTTATAAAAACGACTTACTCGATAACACGCAAAATAAGTACGGTTTTCATGTACCACCCTGTGATAATGATTTTATATGAGGCTTTTCTTGGAAATATTTTTCATTTGTTGTTAAATAATTGTGATTTATGACTGATTAATCTCATTAAATGGGCTTACTTTTAAATCAAATCAGGCTATTTTAAAATCCCACCCGTTTACCGTCTCGTAAAAATTCTCATTTCAGAATATTTTCCTGGTTCTGTTGTATAGTTGTTTGTGCGTTCTGCTTTATAGTTATTGATCGGGCAAATGGAATAGTATTTTGAGCTTCAAGTATTTAACAATTTCGATTTTTTTTATCTTTATTAATTGTTTCTTTTTAATTCTCATTTCATGTATGTCTTAAAAATTGCGGTTTTCTTGTTGTTTATTTGAATTTAGGTTTAAACGAATGGAGTAGTTTATTCATTCAGTTTAGATAAATTGAAAGCAATCTTTTCCAGGACAACACGCACCTGAATATTATTTCCGTTATTTTCGAAAGCATAATGTCACAAACGTGATTCGCCTCAATAAACGGCTTTACGACGGCTCTCGCTTTGTTAACGCTGGTTTTCAGCATCATGATCTTTTTTTCATTGATGGTTCAACGCCATCTGATTCAATCCTGGAGCAATTTTTGCAAATTTCCGAAAATGCGAAAGGAGCTATTGCTGTTCATTGTAAAGGTAATTGATTTTATTACTATTTATTTCACGTTGTGTTGGTTAGAAGATAGATGGATAGATAGATAGATTATTTTTCATTTGCAACAATTACATAGATAGATATGACAAACCAGTGCACATACCTGGTGGTATACTTTAGCACTGACAATGTTACAATTTTACTCTACGAAAAAAAATTACGAGGAGGTCATTAAAAAAAAAAAAAAAAAAAAAAAAAAAAAAAAAAAAAAATCAGGAATTCCTCCTGAGTTCTCTGGAATGTCTGAATATTTTGCTATGTACTAGTTTAGAAGCAGGGTATGTTTGGGAATTCCATTCTAGAGCATAAAGGTTAAGGCGGTGGAGAAGAAGTTTGAAAACGATCTTCAGTCACTTCGTAAGTCTTTTCACATCGTAGTAATGTAAATAAAACGAGGAATAGTTTACAATCATGTATTTGCAGGAGTGTATCCAGGGGTGGGGGGGGGGCTAAAGGGCTGAAACTCAAAGCAGAATGTGGTGTTCACGAGCTACATAAAGGTAACTGATTGTTTTAACTATGCATTTTTACAATTCAGTATTTAGAAGCGTTCTTATCGATAGCTCTGGTCTATTTTGTATCTTTGAAAATTGGTTCTGCTAAAAAATGGTCGTTTCACACTAAAATTAGGATCCTATATTACCATGATGATGACATATTTGGAATTAGAATAGCATCCGCAACAGATCGTTCTGAAAAACTATAGAACTATGGTTTAAATTAATTTGAAAACTGAAGTAAAAGTGGTTACTTTGACTTTTTCTACACCAAAAACTGTTGATTAAGGTTTGCTATGTATTTAAATATGTGTTGCTTGACAGGACAGGATTCATTCGCAAAGTATGTCCCAGAAATGGGAACTGAAAATCTTCTCAACAGTGATTTCAATGAAATAGTATTACCTGAGGATATGATTCTCAGCAGCATTTTCATTGAGGAAGTATTTGGAAGTTTCTTTGCGAATCAAAATTCACAATGGAATGAAGGAGCCACGGCCCACTGTAACAAAAAATTAAAAATCGCTTTCAAATATATACATATTTTTACCAAAGCTTCCATTTAAAGTAATCAAAATCTCCTTTGTTGTAACTTAGCATAGAAAAAGATATCTATCTTCATAGATATCATCACGCATGATGCATGACAGATATCATGAGACATCATGACATATGACGATACATCCTCTCCTAGCAGTTGCTACAGTACAACCGCATTGACACTCTCCTCTGGAGAAGAAGGATTGAGGTTCAAATCGCTCTGTAGTAACAATCATGAATCAGAAATAGGACTTTGCCCCTTTTTGCAGTTGCTACAGTGCAGCCGCTTTGGCACTCTCCTCTGGAGAAGAAAGATTGAGGTTCAAGTCGCTCTGTAGTAACAATCATGGATAAAAAAGAGGACTTTGCCTCTTTTTGCAGTTGTTACAGAACAGTGACATTGGCAATCTCCTCTGGAGAAGAAGGATTGAGGTTCAAGTCGCTCTGTAGTAACGATCATGGATAAAAAAGAGGACTTTGCCTCTTTTTGCAGTTGTTACAGAACAGTGGACATTGGCAATCTCCTCTGGAGAAGAAGGATTAAGGTTCAAGTCGCTCTGTAGTAACAATCATGGATAAAAAAGAGGACTTTGCCTCTTTTTGCAGTTGTTACAGAACAGTGACATTGGCAATCTCCTCTGGAGAAGAAGGATTGAGGTTCAAATCGCTCTGTAGTAACGATCATGGATAAAAAAGAGGACTTTGCCTCTTTTTGCAGTTGTTACAGAACAGTGACATTGGCAATCTCCTCTGGAGAAGAAAGATTGAGGTTCACGTCGCTCTGTAGTAACGATCATGGATAAAAAAGAGGACTTTGCCTCTTTTTGCAGTTGTTACAGAACAGTGACATTGGCAATCTCCTCTGGAGAAGAAGGATTGAGGTTCAAATCGCTCTGTAGTAACGATCATGGATAAAAAAGAGGACTTTGCCTCTTTTTGCAGTTGTTACAGAACAGTGACATTGGCAATCTCCTCTGGAGAAGAAGGATTGAGGTTCAAGTCGCTCTGTAGTAACAATCATGGATAAAAAAGAGGACTTTGCCTCTTTTTGCAGTTGTTACAGAACAGTGACATTGGCAATCTCCTCTGGAGAAGAAGGATTGAGGTTCAAATCGCTCTGTAGTAACGATCATGGATAAAAAAGAGGACTTTGCCTCTTTTTGCAGTTGTTACAGAACAGTGACATTGGCAATCTCCTCTCGAGAAGAAAGATTGAGGTTCACGTCGCTCTGTAGTAACGATCATGGATAAAAAAGAGGACTTTGCCTCTTTTTGCAGTTGTTACAGAACAGTGACATTGGCAATCTCCTCTGGAGGAGAAGGATTGAGGTTCAAGTCGCTCTGTAGTAACAATCATGGATGAAAAAAAAGGACTTTGCCTCTTTTTGCAGTTGTTACAGAACAGTGACATTGGCAATCTCCTCTGGAGAAGAAGGATTGAGGTTCAAGTCGCTCTGTAGTAACAATCATGGATTAAAAAGAGGACTTTGCCTCTCTTTATAGAGATTGATTTTAGAGGTTGTAGAAACTGGTCTGGTTGTTTTTCCACAGTAATTACCCTATTTGTAGTATTGCCTTTATGGCGTCTT
>NC_088879.1:11880497-11980812 GCF_032884065.1 Artemia franciscana | reverse complement strand
AAAAACTAAAACTAAAAAAAATAAAAAAAATAAAAAAGCTAAAAAACTAAAAAAACTAAAAAAAGGCAAAAACTACAAAAAAAAACTAAAAAACTAAAAAAAAAAACTGAAAAAACTAAAAAAAGGCAAAAACTACAAAAAAAAAACTAAAAACTAATAAAAAAAGTAAAAAAGCTAAAAAACTAAAAAAACTAAAAAAACTAAAAAAAGGTAAAAAACTAAAAAAAATAAAAAAAAACTAAAAAAAAGGAAAAAACTGAAAAATAAGCTAAAATAAAGGTAAAAACCAATAAAAAACTAAAAAGAAAAAAAGGAAAAAACTAAAAAAATTTTCATCTAAAAAACTAAAAAAAACTAAAAAAGGTAAAAACTAAAAGAACTAAAAAAGAAAAAAATAAATGACGAAACTCAAAGAGAAAGCGACCAGGACAAAAGGAATGTTCGATTAGCAATCAACAAAGCACCGGGAGCACCGGGACACAGGGAGTATGAATGACGACCAGGACATAAGTAAAAAAAAAAATTAACAAAACTAAAAAGAAGTTAAAAACTACAAAAAAACTAAAAAGAAAAAAAACTAAAAACTAATAAAAAAACTAAAAAATCTAAAAATCTAAATAAACTAAAAAAGAAAAAAAAAGGAAAAAAATAAAGGAGAAAAACAAAACTAAAAAACGAATGTATATACAGACCGGGACACCGGGATACAAATGACGACCGGGACACAGGGAATATAAATGACGACCGGGACACAGGGACACAACTACAACGGGGACACCGGGGGAAACAGGGGGATGTAAATGACGACCGGGACACCGGGACAGGGAATGGTCGATTAGCAATCACCATCAACAAAGCTCAAGGGCAATCATTAGAATCATGAGGTAATAGAATCTGAATACAGATTGTTTTCCCATGGACCATTATATGTTGCATGTTCAAGAGTCGGTAAACCTGACAATCTATTTATATGCAAAGACAATGGGACAGCAAAGAATGTTGTATATTCGCAAGTTTTACGTAGTTAAAACCATATATATATATATATATATATATATATATATATATATATATATATATATATATATATATATATATATATATATATATATATATATATATATCTATATTCACAGGTGGGACATAGGGACACAACTACAATGGCGCGTAACTATTATGGCGCGTAACGACTTACGCGCGCGGGGGGGCTTGGGGGGGGCGCGAAGCGCCCCCACCAACTAGGTGTTGGGGTGGCGCGAAGCGCCACCCCAACAGCTAGTATATATATATATATATATATATATATATATATATATATATATATATATATATATATATATATATATATATATATATATATATATATATATATATATATATATATATATACTAGCTGTTGGGGTGGCGCTTCGCGCCACCCCAACACCTAGTTGGTGGGGGCGCTTCGCGCCCCCCCCCAAGCCCCCCCGCGCGCGTAAGTCGTTACGCGCCATATTAGTTACGCGCCATATTAGTTACGCGCCATTGTAGTTGTGTCCCTGTGTCCCACCTGTGAATATAGATAGATTTATATATGTGTTTCAAACTACGTAAAAATTGCGAATATACAACATTCTTGGCTTTCCCATTGTCTGTCCATATACAAAGCCGTATGTACTAATAATGACGTCATATGCAAACGCTCTTTTTACAAACAAACAAACATGCATACACACAACTCGTTTTTATATAGATAGATAGATAGATAGATACAATACAAATTAACTACGTAAAACTTGTGAATATACAACAGTCTTCGCTGTCCCATTGTCTGTGCGTATAAATAGATTGTCAGGTTTACCGACCCTCAAAGATGCAACATACAATTGTACATTGGTAAAGCAATCTGTATTAAGATCTATACCGCATTTTTCTAGTGATTGCCCTTGAGCTTTGTTGATGGTGGTTGCAAATGCTAATCGAATTGGGAATTGCAATCTTTTAAATTGAAAAAGCAGATCCGTTGGAATCATGGGAATGCGAGGAATAAGAACAGCCTCACCCTCATAAGGCCCTGTCAAGATTGTGGCATCTATTAGGTTTTCCATTGTTTTTTTTTTACGGCAAGTCGCGTGCCATTGCAAAGCTTTGGTGGGTTGATATTTCTTAAAAGTATTATTGGTACGCCTATTTTTAGTTGTAGCAGGTGTGGTGGACACCCTGAAGGATCTATGGAATTTAAAAATTCAGATGGATAATTAACCGCTTCATTTGGTTCCGAAATACAAATTAACTGCGTAAAACTTGCGAATATACAACATTCTTCGCTGTCCAATTCTCGCTGCATATAAATAGATTGTCAGGTTTACCGACCCTCGAACATGCAACGTACAATTGTCCATGGGAAAAACAATCAGTATTAAGATCAATACCACATTTTTCTAATGATTGACCTTGAGCTTTGTTAATGGTGATTGCAAATGCTAATCGAATTGGGAATTGCAATCTTTTAAATTGAAAAGGCAGATCTGTTGGAATCATGGGAATGCGAGGAATAAGAACAGCCTCACCCTCAAAAGGCCCTGTCAGGATTGTGGCCTCTATTAGGTTTTCCATTGTTTTTTTTTACGGCAAGTCGAGTGCCATTGCAAAGCTTTGGTGGGTTTATGTTACGTAACAATATTATTGGTACGCCTATTTTTAGTTGTAGCACGTGTGGTGGAAACCCTGAAAGATCTATGGAATTTAAAAATTCAGATGGATAATTAACCGCTTCATTTGGTTCCAAAACTGTGTCGACTGACTTGTAAAGGACTGCCTGGTCTTGAATCTTGGTCAAAACAATATTGTTGATTTCGTGGACGTCTATATTTTTGGGTGCGAGAATCGCTCTTTCACTTAGCCATTTATTATTTTTATAATTTTTTAGAATATTCGGAAATACTTTTTCAATCAATTCATTTTTGGACGTCACTAAATTACAGAAATCAGCAGGTAGTTGTATACGTCCTGAAATTGAGTCTACTGGGAGCTTTCCGTTTCCATTGCCAGCAATTGATCTGAAAATGTTTGACCAGAGTCATCGTTTTGCAATCGGACACGCATATTTGTAGTTAATTTTAATGTTTTTTACGTGTGCCCATAAATTAGAATTTTTCAGGCAAGCATTCATTTCGTCTGCAGGAGTTGATCTAGGTATTATAGGTAATGTTTGCCTGAAATCTCCCGCAAGCAATATTAAGGTGCTGCCAAAGGGTTTCGACTTCCCTCGCAAATCTTTCAAGCATTGATCCAGAGCCTCGAGCGATTTTTTGTGTGCCATTGTGCACTCATCCCAAATAATAAGTTTGCATTGCTGCAATACTTTACCCATCCCAGATGATTTGGAAATATTGCACGTGGGAGTTTCTGTAGAATGCAAGTTCAGAGGCAATTTCAAAGCGGAATGAGCAGTTCTTCCACCAGGCAGCAATGTTGCGGCTATTCCGGACGACGCAATTGCCAACGCTATATCATTTTTAGATCGAATTGATGCCAGAATCAGTTTTATCACAAACGTTTTGCCAGTACCTCCTGGCGCATCCAAAAAGAAAATTTCTCCAACGTTGTTATCGACACAATGCATTATCGTATCATAAATGTCTTTTTGTTCCGACGTTAACTTGGAAATGTTATTTTGTACATACGACAATAGATCACTCGTACTGTAACTTTGTTCACGATCCAATTCTACACATGTCGAAACAGCAGCGATACGGTTAGGTGAAGGCATTCCCAAACCCTGAAGAGGTTTGTTTGCCATACTTATGCAAAAATCTTCTATAACAACTAAAGTGTAGTTATAAATTTCTGGTGTAAAATCAAAAGTCATGTCTGACGTCTCTAACTGTTTTCGATGAAGTATATCTTCGGACATTTTGACTTATATTTTTCCCATAAATCTGTAGGAGCTGATGGAGAGCAAGTTGTTAAAATGATGCCAAACAATGCACGAATTTGACTTGGGGTTGACGTTTCGCACGCGTCATTGATGCAGTTATCCCAGTGTTGGTCATTCTCCAATAAATTCAGAGCTTGGCATGCACTACGGTAAGTGTCATGTATAGTACCATTTACAGTCCTCAAATACTCAAAGGATGTCGGACCGGGTACATTCACCAAAAGCAGGCGTAGAAAGAAGCATTCATGTTGATTGGGGTGAACGGTGTAGAGTCTTCCTATCGTGGTATCTTTGAAGATGGTAGGTTGGCCGTCGACTGACTTACCCTGTTTTCGACGTTCAAATACTTTATTTTAGTATTCCACGTGTAATACGAAGGCACTTCAGTATACAGCAGTTTTTTCGCAAAAGAATCATTTTTGCAAAGCGAAAAAAAAGCTGTTAATGTTGTATCCGGTGGATTCAGGACTCTTTGTTGCACGTTGGTTTCCGTGAAATAAACACGTTGACCATTCTGTAAATGTACCGCTAAGTGAACAACAGCTGGACTACGTTCATGTATCGGAAATGAAAGAATTCGCCAAACAGCTTCATTACTGCTTATGTATCTTCCAGCCTGATATTCTACGATTTCATCGAAATCTTTGATTTTGGACTGCAAGCCAAAAACTGCCATGTCACTGCCTTTGTTGACGTATTTACATATGTATTTGATTGCCTTTACGGAGTTACAGTATTCGACGTTTATGTGTGCATTAAATGTTTTTGATAATAAAGGGGAATATGGAACCCCACTGGTTATCTACTTCGATGGTGGTACCGTTACGCTTCTTTATTATTGCTGTTTTAAACCGCCATCTTCAGTAGATCTTCTTCTATATTGTGGGTAACCATCATTGCCAGTAATTGTTTTGGGTACTAAAAGTCGAGGATATTGCTTTGTGCACCTTCCTTTGGCCATGCATGGTGAATTTTCGTTCAGTGCACCGCAAGGTCCATGTATCATATTTTTTACAATAATATCATGTAACCCCTTATCGACATTTTTATCAGGTATTTCAGCGGAAATCACATCATCAATTTCGTTTGAAGTAATTTTTTTTATGTAGCCAGATTAGTATATGTGCGTGTGGCAAACCTCGTTTTTGCCATTCCACTGAGTACATCCAGCATCGCACTGACCCAAACACTTCATGTTTTACAAGGTAGTTTATCAGTGATTTCAACTTTTGCCGGAAGACACGTGCCGTAATGTCATGCCTATGAACCGCCGATTGTCCTTGAAGTAAAAGCTGCAGTATCTCGTCCCAAGATTGATTACATGTAAATGTAATAAATAAATCTGGACGACCATAGAGACGAACATACGCAATAGCATCTTGAGCATATTCATGCATATGACGGGGACTGCCAACATATGACGAAGGTAAAATTGTTAATCTTCCAACGTTTGTGGTATTACCGTCATTTATAACTGCATCTCGCAAATGAATGTATTGTTCAGAGCGGAGCTTGGTCTGATTCAGGCGGATATATAGCAAACGTTCTGATTCAATTTTAGCATACATATCAACCATAAATTGGTGAAACAATTCACGGCATTTTAAAATATAATTTTCTTCATCCTGCCGAATCATTAGTCTATAGGAATAATAATGCATTGCACTGCATTTCTTATTCATTTCTTTGTTAGTGGCTGGATTCATCAATTTAATATTAAAGTGATAGCCGTCGGCTCCATCCCAAAAAATGATAGGATATTGTAGGGCATCGTAGCATCGATGAGTTTCAGCAATTCTTAACAACTGAGCGTTTCGCTTATGTAGAATAATATCTCGAGGTAAAAACTGATCACCGACCATAACGATTGCCACTTCGTCGATAGTCGGAGCATTGTATCTACGCACATGTTGGCCAGGAGGCGTTTTGTCAGCGGAAATAACAATTTTATGAGTATCAGTAGGCATCAAATCGATGGCTGTTTTGAACAGACGCACTAACTTATTATTTTCGTGGAAAAGATGTTGCAATTGGGAAACGATTGTCCTTTCAACGTTGGGAGAAATTTCGCAACGTAAATTCAATTCAGAATTTCTATCACTGATGAAGTACAATTGTAAAAATTTATGATTCTCGCCTGAGAATGGTAGAAGGGACCCTGCTTTATGATAAATTTGCCCTTTTACTTTGAAAGTAGACATAAATTGATCTGGATTTTCGATTTGGGCTCCAAACGACGTCATTTGGAAACATGAGTTGTATTGTCTGATTTTTGACAAAAAACGCTTAGATTCTGACGTAGTTCCAGTAAGGAAAGTCTTCAATGGCTCTGGTGGTGCAGCCAATAGAGGAAGTTTAACTTTTCCTGAGGCGCAACACATTCCCATTGTTTCACCATTGAATTTCAAGGCCTTGCAATAGGGACAAATTTTAGACATTGTCCCGATTTGAACACATCTACTCAAGCTATAATCATCGACTGGGTTGTACCTGAATGCCAGGCGATAACTTTCAGATTGCTCTGATTCCTCGGCACGCTTTCTTTTCTTACTTTCTCTATCAGCAGCAAGCCTGTTTCCCTGCTGGTCTTTTGATTCCTCGGCACGCCTTCTTTTTTCACTTTCTCTTTTAGCAGCAAGTCTGCTTCTGCGTTGCTCTAGTAGTTCCTCGGCACGCCTTCTTTTTTCACTTTCTGTTTTAGCAGCAAGTCTGCTTCTGCGTTGCTCTGGTAGTTCCTCGGCATGCTTTCTGTTCTTTCTTTCTCTATCAGCCTCAAGCCTGTTTCCCTGCTGGTCTTTTGATTCCTCGGCACGCCTTCTTTTTTCACTTTCTCTTTTAGCAGCAAGTCTGCTTCTGCGTTGCTCTAGTAGTTCCTCGGCACGCCTTCTTTTTTCACTTTCTCTTTTAGCAGCAAGTCTGCTTTCGCGTTGCTCTGGTAGTTCCTCGGCACGCTTTCTTTTCTGACTTTCTCTATCAGCAGCAAGTTTTTTGGCATAGACTCTTTGAGCATCTTCATCAGTCATTATAAACTTAAGCATTAATAGAATTCTACGCGAACATACGTCTTATATAACTTGAATGACGTCACGCCTTCAAAGCAAAAATGATGGCAACTAATTTCATGACGTCAGCCGAAACATGACGGCGAACATATGTCTTATATAACTTGAATGACGTCACCTTCAAAGCAAAAATGATGGCAACTAATTTCATGACGTCAGCCGAAACATGACGTCACCTGATCCATCCACAGATCCACACACAGACAACTTATTTTTATATATATAGATATACATATATATATATATATATATATATATATATATATATATATATATACATATATATATATATATATATATATATATATATATATATATATATATATATATATATATATATATACATATATATATATATATATATATATATATATACATACATATATATATATATATATGTATATATATATATATATATATATATATATATATATATATATATATATATATAATATATATATATATATATATATGTTTTTAACAACGTAAAACTTGCGAATATAGAACATTCTTCGATGTTCCATTGTCTGTGCATATAAATAGATTGTCAGGTTTAACGACTCTTGAACATGCAACATAAAATTGTCCATGGGAAAAACAATCCGTATTCAGATCTATACCTGATTATTCTAATGATTGCCCTTGAGCTTTGTTGATGGTGATTGCTAATCGAACATTCCCCGTGTCCCCGTCGTCATTTATATATCCCCCTGTGCCCCTGGCATCCCCCTTGTAGTTGTGTCCCTGCGTCCCGGTCGTCATTTATATTCCCAGTATCCCGGTCGTCATTTGTGTCCCAGTCGGTAATTTCTCTTTGAGCGTCCCAGTCGTCATTTATATTCCCCGTGTCCCGGTGTCCCGGTCGTCATTTGTGTCCCGGTGTCCCGGTCTGTAATTTATCTTTGAGTGTCCCGGTCGTCATTTATATCTCCCAGTCGTTATTTGTGTCCCAGTGTCCCAGTCTGTAATTTCTCTTTAGAGTGTGCCGGTCGTCATTTATATTCCCTGTGTCCCAGTTTTTAGTTTTCTTTTTCTCCTTTATTTTCAGTTTTTTTCCTTTTTTAAGTTTTTTTCTTTTTCAATTTTTAGTTTTTTTAGTTTTTTTATTAGTTTTTGTTTTTTTTTCTTTTTTGTTTTTTTGTAGTTTTTTCCTTTTTTTAGCTTTTTTAGTTTTTTTCTTTTTTAGTTTTTAGTTTTTTACCTTTTTTTAGTTTTTTTTTAGTTTTTTAGCTTTTTTAGTTTTTTAGTATTTTCTTTTTAGTTTTTTTGTAGTTTTTACCTTTTTTAGTTTTTTTTCTTCTTTTGTATTAATGCTAAAGCCAAGGTTCGAACCTGCCTGTTTTCTTGCTGTTCTTGTGATTCCTCGGCACGCTTTCTTTTCTTACTTTCTCTATCAGCCGCAAGTTTTTTGCCATAGACTCTTTGAGCAGCTTCCTTGGCTGTTGCCATTGTAGGTTCTTCAGTCATTTTACAATTAAACATTTTTCCGTCCACGATCTTCTTACAATTAAAAATTTGTCTTTGAACGATTTTCTTAAATACCTTTAATGACGTCATCGTCATAACAAACATGACGACAACTAACTTCGTGACATGACGTCACTCGACAGACATAACCCACAGACAACTTATTTTTATATATATAGATTATATGCATGCTAGTTACGTTTTAAAGAGTTTAATAAATTCTCGGGGGGGGGGGTGTCAAACCACATTAACCCTTTGGATACGGCCTTACTAGGGAGCCTTCTAACTATGAGAAGAGGGCCCTGTGTGGTCATAGGCCTGGAAACTGTTGACCTGTAATAAACCTGACATTCTTCATCCAAGACTATTGCATCATCTTCATAGGGATATAAAACAGGTTCAAGGATCACTAGCCTGTAGCCCTCCCCCCTCAAGCAGAACCAGAAACTGCTCTAATAGTGATAATCCGTTTTAATCAGTACAAATCTGAGCCTACGAATAACACATTTGTGGCCAATACTGAAAAATAGACGTCCTCAATTAAAATGCGTCAAATATGTTTCAGGGGGCCATACCCCTCTTCAACACGACTCCTGATCACTTGCGGACATAGACACACGTTATATGGTTCTATTCATGCTGATTCAGGAATTATTGCACTATGGTCCCAGATGATTAAAAGTCAAGCCTTATATTTCCTTAAGATCGCAGTATAAATATCCTAAATCAAAATATGTAAGCACATGTTTAACAAACGAAGTTTTATTAACACCGAAACTGGATTATAAGGATTTCGGTTCTTGCCGATTTTAGACCTAAGGCTAATATTACATTGCAAACGTCCAAAATTAAACAAGTCAATAACTACGTATTTCAAACATTCCACCTAGTTGAAATGAGATTCATGCAATCTGCGTGACTACAGGTTCCGCAATGGATCCTTGGCCCGTGCCCCTCCCCCATCACCCCTACTTTAAATAGTCATGTTCCATCTTATTTTTAATCATGGTCAAAAAGCGATTATCTAGGACCAGTTCCTTGATGGTTAAGTGTTAATCATTAAGAATCTTTAAGATTGCAGTATGACTTTACTAAATCAACAAACATTAAGCAGCAAAACATGCTTAACAAATGGTGTTTGACAAAACCAAAGTCTTTTTATAAGGATTTCTTAACTCGATGACAACAAATTTGGCATTAAGATTGAAATACAGATGTAAATGTCCAAAATCAAAACGTGTCAAAAATGAATTTAACAAATCAAGCTTAAAACCAATAGAAAACCGAATGAATAATGAAAGCAAGCCTTGAAAGATTGTCAATAATCATTTATGAGGGCAATGTCAACACTTCTCCTCCTCTCCCCACCCCACCTCCATGACTATAGTAGAATTTGCAGGTTGTTATTAGCAGGTTATATTTTCATGTTTCCACTTTTCCTTATAACACTAAAAAACAAGTTTTACCCCAAATTCCAAAAACTTTGTTCAATATCAATATACATGTAACAATTCGTTTAGTTTTGTTAGTCTAATATCCAATACGTTTTCATCGATGGTTTCCTCCTTTTAAATCCCTTCCTTTCAAACATATTAAAAACCAATTGGCTTTGTTAACCTCTAGGAATGAAGGCCCAAAAGTGATGTCCTTGCGCTCGTTCTCGCCCCCTCCCCTTATCATTCATTTTTCATTAAAATATTTAATTAAATATGTACAAATCTGAGGCAAAAGTTCAATGTAATCGTCAATTTTCTTAATTTTCATAAATATTTTTCATCTTATTTCATTAAAATATTTCAAGATTTCTGATCTTTCTGATTACAAATCTGAGGCAAAAGTTCAACATAACCGTCGACTTTTCTTAATTTTCATTAATATATTTTTTCATCCTATTTCATTAAAATGTTTCAAGATTTTTGAGATTTCTTATTACATATCTGAGACAAAAGTCCAATGTAGCCTTCGACTTTCTTAATTTTTCATTAAAATATTTTTTCATCTTATTTCATTAGAATATTTCAAGATTTCTGATCTTTCTAATTACAAATATGAGGCAAAAGTTCAATATAACTGTCAATTTTCTTAATTTTCATCAAAAATTTTTTTCATTATATTTTTTCAATCTGATTTCATTAAAATATTTCAAGATTTCTGAGCTTTCTGATTACAAATCTGAGGCAAAAGTTCAATATAACCGTCGACTTTTTATAATTTTCATCAGAATATTTTTTCATCTTATTTCATTAAAATATTTTAAGATTTCTGAGCTTTCTTATTATAAATCTGAGACAAAAGTTCAATGTAGCCTTCGACTTTCTTAGTTTTTCATTAAAATATTTTTCATTTTGTTTCATTGAAATATTTCAAGATTTCTGATCTTTCTAATTACAAATCTGAGGCAAAAGTTCAGTATAACCGTCGACATTCTTAAGTTTCATTAAAATATTTTTTTATTATATTTTTTCATCTGATTTCATTCAAATATTTCAAGATTTCTAAGCTTTCTTATTACAAATCTGAGACAAAAGTTCAATGTAAACTTCAACTTACTAAATTTTTCAGTAAAATATTTTTTCATTTTATTTCATTAAAATATTTCAAGATTTCTGATCTTTCTAATTACAAATCTGAGGCAAAAGTTCAATATAAACGTCGATTTTCTTAATTTTCATTAAAATATTTTTTCATTATATTTTTTCATCTGATTTCATTAAAATATTTCAAGATTTCTGAGCTTTCTTATTACAAATTTGAGACAAAAGTTCACTGTAACCTTCAACTTTCTTAATTTTTCATTCAAATATTTTTTCATCTTATTTCATTAAAATATTTCAAGATTTCTGAGCTTTCTGATTACAAATCTGAGGCAAAAGTTCAATATAACCGTCGACTTTTTATAATTTTCATCAGAATATTTTTTCATCTTATTTCATTAAAATATTTTAAGATTTCTGAGCTTTCTTATTATAAATCTGAGACAAAAGTTCAATGTAGCCTTCGACTTTCTTAATTTTTCATTAAAATATTTTTCATTTTGTTTCATTAAAATATTTCAAGATTTCTGATCTTTCTAATTACAGATCTGAGGCAAAAGTTCAGTATAACCGTCGACATTCTTAAGTTTCATTAAAATATTTTTTTATTATATTTTTTCATCTGATTTCATTAAAATATTTCAAGATTTCTAAGCTTTCTTATTACAAATCTGAGACAAAAGTTCAATGTAACCTTCAACTTACTAAATTTTTCAGTAAAATATTTTTTCATTTTATTTCATTAAAATATTTCAAGATTTCTGATCTTTCTAATTACAAATCTGAGGCAAAAGTTCAATATAAACGTCGATTTTCTTAATTTTCATTAAAATATTTTTTCATCTGATTTCATTAAAATATTTCAAGATTTCTGAGCTTTCTTATTACAAATTTGAGACAAAAGTTCACTGTAACCTTCAACTTTCTTGATTTTTCATTAAAATATTTTTTCGTCTTATTTCATTAAAATATTTCAAGATTTCTGATCTTTCTAATTACAAATCTGAGGCAAAAGTTCAGTATAACCGTCGACATTCTTAAGTTTCATTAAAATATTTTTTTTTATATTTTTTCATCTGATTTCATTAAAATATTTCAAGATTTCTAAGCTTTCTTATTACAAATCTGAGACAAAAGTTCAATGTAACCTTCAACTTACTAAATTTTTCAGTAAAATATTTTTTCATTTTATTTCATTAAAATATTTCAAGATTTCTGATCTTTCTAATTACAAATCTGAGGCAAAATTTCAATATAAACGTCGATTTTCTTAATATTCATTAAAATATTTTTTCATTATATTTTTTCATCTGACTTCATTAAAATATTTCAAGATTTCTGAGCTAACCTTCAACTTTCTTAATTTTCATTAAAATATTTTTTCAAAAATACTTAAGATTTCTGATCTTTCTGATTACAAATCTAAGGCAAAAGTTCATTGTAACCTTCCACTTTCTTCGCAAACACCAATGAAGCAGAATCATGGACACAAAAGTTAATTACCTCGTAATGTTTATAAGCTTCAGCATCAAAATCATCAAAATCAAAGAATTTACATTTGGAAGCTTTGTCAATTCCTCGTAGACAATCCAACAGGGTTATACAATATTCAGCCCAGCCGATGGAAGCATCTCTGAAAATAAGAGAGTCAGGAATGAGAAAGCAGGAAAGCAAGAAAGAAGGGAAAAGATAGCAAGCAGCTTAAATACTAAGTACAAAGTATGCCGGCATTAATCAGGTAATTTTGGCGCGTACGCAGGAACTTATTGAAGACGGGCCCAAAATGAGAGTTACGGATTTTAAAAAAAATCAAAAATGGGTAAATTAAATAGAAAACATTATACTTTTTAAGAAAAATTACCAGAATCAAGATATGGGGGATTGGGGAAAGGTCCCAAAACCCCCTTAATGCACGTGCCTGTGGTCAATTATAATTAAAATTACTTAAGTGATTAAAACGAATTAAATCAGATAAATAGATAAAACGTCCTTAGTTTAAGCATTTGAATTAATTAAATGCTAGTAGAATCAATTATAATTAAAATTATGTCTGCTGAATAAGAATACCCGGACTCAAACTTGAGCTCAATTATTGATTTTGTGGTCAAAGTTTGGCTATTTAGCTGCCCAGCAGTTTCCCTTTAGCTCTGTGTACAATAGTTTCTGATGTATGAGCCAAGCTTTTGCGTTTAGATCATGTCTGTCACAGACTTGAAACTTCTTCGTTTCAAGGGCACTTCGTTACAAGCTCCTCCCAAGTAGGAAACAAAGGCGTAGAGCCATTCAAGATCATACATTAACACCGTCAAGTCCGATGTTAAACCTAGCGGTCGATTCAGACGAGACGACATGACAATCCATAGGACCCTTTCCGCGTCTCTTTGAGCCTCGGCCACGCTGAATGGAATGCGGCCGTCTGTCACCTCCTTATACTATAAAGAGCTGCAGTCCAGAATCACATTCAAGTAAGTGCATTTATTTAATAAGCGAAAAAAAATTCGTTTCTTTATTTGATTTCCTTGTAAAAAAAAATGCATTTATTTATGTTTTTGTCAAAAATTGGCCAATTAACTCTCCTCTTTATGAGTATGAATTATGAAAACAATAGAAAGTAAGCATCGGCACTGTTTCTGTTTTTGAGAAAAACAGAAACAGAAAAAAACAGTTAGAAAAAAAACAGAACAGAAACAGAAACAGGTCAAACAAAAACAGGTGACCTGTTTCTGTAATCTATTCTGTTTTTTGAAAAAACAGAAAACAGCTGTTTTTTTAAAAAAAACAGCTGTTTTAACAGCTGTTTTTCCTGTTTTTTCCTTACTTCTTCTATTTCTAATAGGAAAGAAAACATCTTCTTGTTAAATCCTTGTAGTCACATACAAAAGATGAGCAACTTCGTGTAATTCAACACACTAGCGTATTTTTAGGGGGGGGGGCGAAATTTGTCATAAAATGTGTCCAATCGGGTGATACCAACGCTATATTCCTTTCAAGCTTAAATGTCATTTATAATTGACAATTTACCCTAGTTGCTCTTAGACCGTTGCTTTAGCGGTAAACCATTGCTCAAAGCATATACCAACACTATATTCACCGCTTAAAGCACGGATGCTTTCAAGCCGAGGCTACTTAGACCGCTGCTTGCTAATATATACCAGACAGACACAGAGTCATCCCATCTAGCTTATGTCCACCGCTTAAGTTAGAGGCTATTTAAACCGTCGCTATAGCGGTAACCCATTGCTCTAAGCAAATACCAACGCTCTATAACGCTCTATGGTTAGACCATTGCTCAAGGGGTAATAACCCTCCGCTACACACATACCAAGGTGTCTAGGTTCACCGCTTAAAGTACGGATGCCTTCAAGCCGTGGCTTGTTGGACCGCTGTTCTAGCGGTAACCCATTGCTCTAAGTAAATACCAACGCTATATTCCTCTTTTATATGGGGTTTCATTGAGCCCATGTTTGCCGCTTAAAGCACGAATCCTTAAAGCCGTCAATGGTTAGACCGTTGCTCAAGCGGTAATAGCCATCCGCTACACATATACCAACAGTAGAGACATTGTCATATGGGGTTCCCATCTAGCCCATGTCCACTGTATAGCGTTCAAGCTTCTCTCTCTTTCTCTATCTCTCTCTTTCGCTCAGATTTACCCCGCCGTGAATTAGCATGAGAGGTTGACTCTAGTTGAGCATTGTGGAGTGACATGCATGAGAGGAAAATTTTCAAGTAGTCAACCCGTAGTCAACGGGTTGACTCTATTTCGGCATTGTCAAGGGACATGCATGCACGGAGAGGTGTAGCATAAATGGGGGACAGTCACAACGGCAATCAAAGGGGTAAAATTAACCTTGACTGGGTTGCCCACTTAATTGGACAATCGGTCTTAGCTTTTTTCTACAATTGGCCATGACTTTGACTTTTCCCACAACTATTCCCTTTTTGTTTAAATTCAAAAATCAACGGTATCATGGTATCATGCCCGCTAGATAGCGCGGCATTTGAAAAAAAAAACAGAAAAAAAAACAGAAAACAGATAAAAAAAAAACAGAAACGGAAAAAAACAGATGAAAAAAAAACAGAACAGAAACAGAAACAGGTAAAACAAAAACAGGTAGCCTGTTTCTGTTTTCTGTTCTGTTTTTTGTAAAAACAGAAACAGAAACAGGCAGAAACAGGCAAGAAAAAACAGAAACAGAAACAGAAAACAGAAACAGTGCCGATGCATAATAGAAAGGCTTAATTTTTGGTATGTTTAACAAGTTGCTATGGAAACTGTCAACGAAATACTATTGGATTAAAATAGGATAGCTCATATATATTTTAAGGAGGCAGAAACGATAGAGAGGGCAAGCGAAAAACTGAGGAGGAGGGGGAGAACAATTGCGAGCACCTAGAGTGATCAATTAATTCTATTTAGCGAAAAATCACCCATGACGACGCTAAAACTTTTCACTCAAAAAATTTCAACGGATTTTCTCCCTAGAAATTTATCCCAATGCAAAGCTTCCAGGCGGCGTCCCTGCATTAGCTATTTTTTGTCCTTTCAACTAGTATCACCCCCCTCGGAGAGGCATTTTATTTGTCGGGGTGGTCAGAGAAGAGCTGTGCTTTTATTTGGTATAATAAATAAACATCTCTCATATACAAATCTATCGCAACCTAGGAAAAATAGGGATTTCAATTCTTAATTAATAAGACATACATATGGAATTATACGTGTTTTTTATAGTAGCGGGTACCAAAATTAAAAAAGGAAAACGTGGGTGAAAACCAGCAAAAAGTCAGTTAAGAACATAGGGCAACAAACATCTTAAAATGTATGATTTTCCTGAAAGATGTAGTTGTGTTTGGGAATCAACGGACTGTTAATGTTTACGAACGATGAGCGTAGCCAAATTTAACTATGTTTTGCTTTTCTAACGGTTCAACGAGGCAACACAGGCAAAAATGCAGCAGTAACGCCAAAAAAAACTTCTTAATTTTGAAATAACCAGAAGGTAGATCTTAGAAAATCATGGTTCATAGGTATGAACAGATCTAAGACGGATCCAGGGGACAAAAAAAAATCTAAAAATATTTTGATGTTTTCAGTACTTAGGTAGACAATGGATTTCTATGCAACCCATTATGTTTCAACATATTCTAAACAGGATATGTTTTGAAAAAAAAAACTTGTTAATAGAAGTATATGCATTTGTGCAATCTATAGGCAATTAGAGCATTAATAGTTCTGTTCCGTTTATGGTTACAACATCTTGGCACAACATACTTAATTATTTGGCTGGCATCAGTGTTTTCATCGGAAGCATTTTAAAGGATAAATTAAAAGTTACTCATGCCAAGCCCTTTTTGAAACTTATGCCAAAACACTTGTAAATTTTATTTTCATATGCATTCATTAGCATTTTCCCATTAGCTACATTTTTTTCTTTTGACATGGATTCATTAACAATTTCTAATGAACTGTTAAACTTAATGTTATTTTACGATTCATATAAGGGGAGGGGGAATTTTGTAGGAACGAAGGAAGCCCAGACAATATGAAAAATACGGGCAGAACAAATAAGAATATATTTTCTTGGGGAAATACCCCCTCCCCGACCAAAAACCTACCAATGTCAGATACGATTATTGGATAATGTTTATATCAACGGACTATTCAGGTAGCTAAGAAACAAACCTCTAGAGTCTGAATTGCACCCTGAATACAAATTTAACATTCTTCTGCGTCAGAAATGAACTTTATCCCCGCCCCTATATTTACCAATCCAGGGTATATATTTGCACATTAGAGGGGGGTGGTTGGTAAAGTTTGTTTCCAATGCAAATTAATCTTAAATTTGAAATCTAGATGCAATTCCGACTATAGTGGTAAGTTTAAACTTTACCAACACCACCCTCCCCCGAATGTGCAAATATACCTTGAATTGGTTTATCTTTAGGGTGGGGGTAAAGTTCATTTTCGACGCAAATGAACGTTAAATTTGGATTCAGGATGCAATTATGACAAAAGAGGTAAGTTTATTTCTTAGCTACCTGAATAGTCCGTTAATATAAACATTACACCGATTATTGAGGAGCCAATGCACCCCAGCGCATATACTAGCCTACTAGGCGTAAAATTTGAAAAGCTTCAGGGGAAACTAAAATGTTTTTAAGGAGGCTAGGGTATGTTCGAAAAAAGTTTGTTCTTCAGTCCAAATGCATATATGACCCAAGAATCTTTTAGGGGGGAGAGGGTCATAAGTTGAGATTTAAGAAACTTCCACTTACCCTTGCTTAATTGTGTGCCTTTAATTATGAATACAAAGCAAAGGCAAAATATTAAAGGCAAAAAAATATCCGAAATATCGCTTAAAGGTTATTTGGGACATATTTTCGAAAACGAATGGCTTTTCCAATTAAGAGAGATTAAGTCATAATAGTCCATTGGGGAAGGAATATAAGATACACTTGAATGCAGAAATCTATGGGCAAAGTGTGGCAAAGAACAAGAGAAGAAAATAAGGATATTCTTTGCCTAATTTGGACAAGGTTGTTTTACAAATACTGCACCGTGGACCGTAAGTCCATAGTGCAACAGAAAAAAAAATGAGAACAGGAAAAAAATTTAAAAATGAATTTCAAATTAATGGTTCAAAAGTCTTGGGTGGCATTAGTTAAGACTTCGGGGAGACATCATTCATTCGTTTCGCCTCATTACCAATAATGTATTCGATGCCAACAGCTCTAATGCCTTACTACCTAGGTATGAGAGACAAGAGGATATGAAAAATATTGAAAAAGGTGGAAATTTTTAAAAATCTTAAAAACGAAATATAAGGATGTGAGAGATAAAGGAAGATATAACAAAATTCGGGAAAAACGAGAAATTTTAAACGTTTTGGTTTCATGATAAGACGATGTTCAAATATGAGTGGTAAGAGGATATAATAAATTTTTGAAAAGGTAAAAACATTTGAAACATCTTGATAACCAAATAGGAGGATATTCAAATAAGACAAAAAAGGATATAACAAATTTTATAAAAACTGGGAAATTTTAAACATCTTGGTAACCAAATACCCAAATAAGAGAGAAAAGAGGATAAAACGAATTTTTGAAAAGGCGGGAAATGTTAAATATTTGAATTTCGTAATAGAAGGATACCCAAATAAGAGAGAAATGAGGACATAAGGAATTTTGGAAAAGACAAAAAATTGTAAATGTATCCCCCATGCTCTTTATAATTATAATGGATTATGCCCTGAGATTCGCATCGGGCTACGGGGTAAAAGTAAGCAACAAACAACTGTTTGATCTGGACTTCGCGGACGACGTTGTCCTTCTCGAAACATTGACAAATCGAAGAGCATGGCCATCACAACCTCGCCACTTGTTCTCCATTGCAAAAACAAAGATCTAGAACAAGTCCAGGAGTTCAAGTACCTGGGTAGCTGGATTGATTGTGATGGAGAGATCTCGACCGAGATTAAACGTAGAATTGGACAAGCTACAGGTGCCTTCAATAGATTGAAGCCTATTTGGAGAAGTAATAAATATTCAATGCGACTGAAGCTTCGACTCTTCAATAGCAATGTACTCTCAATTCTCCTTTACGCAAGTGAATGTTGGAAAATAAACACCCAGCTTGAAAAAAGGATCCTTGCATTTGAAAATATGAGCCTCAGAAGAATGTTGAATACAAGTTGGCAACAAAAAATTACAAATGCAGAAATACGCAGAAAAACAGGTCAACCTCCAGTCATTGAGTTGCTGAAAAGAAGGCGGTGGACATACCTGGGACATGTTCTTCGTATGGAAGAGAGCCGCCTTCCTCGAACAACCTATGAATGGAAGCCAGACGGTAGAAGAAAGAGAGGCCGCCCCAAAAATACATTGAGACGAACACATGACCGAGATCTGAGGACGGCCGGCACCTCACTAATACCTGAATGGGAAGACGTCATCGCTGCAGCACCAATGCGAGACGAATGGAGAGGCTTTGTCGACGCCCTATGCGCCACCGATGGCTCTGGAGGAACTAAGGTCTAAGGTAATCAATGTCATAATAGGAGGAAACTCAAATAAGAGAGGTGAGAGAATATAACAAATTTTGGGAAAGGTAATTTTTTAAACATCTTGATGACCACATAGGATACCTGAATAAGAGAAAAAAGGACATAACAGATTTTGGAAAAAGCAGAAATTTTAAACATCTTGATAACCAAATAGGAGTAGGAAGATAGGAAGAACCAAAATTTTAAGCACTTTGATAACCAAAAAGGATCGTCGAAAAAGGGTTACAGGCAAATAAGAGGGATAAGAGAATATAAAGAATTTTTTAAAAATGGGAAATTTTAAACGTCTCGGTAACCAAATATGAAGAGTAACTGAATTAAACCAATCAATAGTGTTTACTTGCTTTACCAGGTTGTACTGTAAACCAGCATCAATGAGAAATGTCGCATAACGTCTTTAAATTACTACACTAATGGTCAGAAGTATGTTGTTCCATCACCAATTTTCAATGAACAAAAATGAATACTAAGCTTAGCCCGAACTAATTTGTAATAAATAAACACAACCCTAAAAACAAAAATTGAGCCAACAGGCAAACTAAAATGATAGTGTTTTATAAAACTCTTTATATTTTTACTCTTACATTCTTATGCTCTTTATATTCGTTTTAGTCTTTATTTTACTCTTGATTTTTATACTCTTTACTATCTGTATCTTTTTACTCTTTATTAAATTTTGTGCAATGAGGACCGTCGAGAGACATCCTCGACCGAAATATCTGCAGTCATCCTTTCTTTCTTCATTAGCTGGAAATATATTCGATTTTAATGCTTCATATTTTTTCTGTCACGCATACCCAGTGCAGTCTAACGAATTATTTACTAACTTTTATAAATTTCAAGTTATACCCAAAAGGATAAACGTTTGATTAAAATCCGGATCATAATGAATAGTTAAGCTTGTTTTGATTTTTATCGTTCTGCACCACCAGTGGTGCTAGCCGTGCTAGCACCAGTGGTGCTAGCCGTGCGGATTCAGACTAGATTAAATCCATGGTGGGTCATCAAAGATTCTACTCTTATCATTTTCTTCCGTCTAGGAAAAGCTGAAGCGTCATTTTTATTATCATTTATCATCACTTATCAGTTTCTTCATTATAGGAGCAGCTAAAATGTTACATCATTTTTACCATCGTCATTGGTCATCACTTAATCAGTCTGTTTGTTCAGTTCTAACATTTTTACCTATAAGGATGAAACTACTACTGGCTACAGTTTGGGGAAAACTGACACAGGATAGCGACGGATAGGAGTAAATCATAATTGTTTCCTGGTTGAAAAAAGAGTGCCCTCGTTTGTTTCCACAGCAATTAGGTTATTTATATTAGGTGTACACTGCTATTGCCTCTGGCCCCACGTCCTCTGCCTCCTAAAATTCTTCCTCCATCTCGAAATATGCAACCTATTAAACCTATTGAATAAAAATACCTATTAAATCTGTAAAATATTTCACGACCGTGAGTCCGATCCTCATTTTTGTTTTCAGTGCAAAAAAAGGAACTAGGTGCGCACGCCCTCAAGCTTCAGCTTGAATTCAGTTGGTTGGGTTTACTGGCTGAGAAAACGTGTTGGTTGAATTTTACGTGTGCCCAAGCAGCATAAATTGAAGCGGTATTTACCCATGTCTCCAGACAAACAATATGCGGAACATTCTTTCCAAGAAAATTTAGTCATTAGAATCGTTTTGAACCACAGAACATCTTCCCCTCCCCGACATAGGCAGATTAAAATATAAAGTGTAAATTTATAGTCTGTGTATACTTGCCTTTTCATTCTTTTATTCGCCTTAGCTACCACCTGTGAAGTGTGCAGTCATTCTCAAAATCTAATAGCCCAAAACGCCACTAGAGCACGATGAGAGGCTCTAACCAAACAGAGGGTAGCCAACTTTGGGGTACACCCTGCAGTAGCCATACTCAAGGGCCGCAAGGTTAGAGTCTCACCAAACACTTGTCAAGCATGCTTTGCAATTTGGGTGGCCATTCTTAAGGGCCGCAAGGTGAGAGTCTCACCTAAAAACTTGCGCGGAATGCCTTGCAATTTGGTTGGCCATTCACAAAGGCCTGAGCTTCAGCTTAAGCGAAGCAGAAGACTACGTCTGTAAAGCTTACTTACAAAGCTTGCGTGCAAATTTTCCTGATGCATCTTAAAAAATGAAAAAAGAAGTAAAAACTAAAATCGCTCACCATAATTTATCTTACCTGAAGGGTACATATTGAGGTCCTGAGCCCGCAGTCAGTAGTGAGTGAGCTTCTTCAGCAGTTTTCTTTAAGTATATCACCTAAAAGCAATAAATCTTATCTTTCTTTTATTAATATATTTTAAATACAAATAATTAGAAAAAAATCATAGCTCAAGCAAACGGAAAGCAGAGCAGAGTTTGTGACACATAACCTCATTATCAGGTTTTATCTAAAATCATTTTTTCTGACTAGAAAATCAGGATTTTGATATAAATGTTTAATTTAGTTTCCATCATAATTTTTATTTTTATCTTAAAAAACTAAGACCTTTTTAAAATTTCAATCCCCCCCCTAAAAATTTTCGGACAAAATAATCAAACAGTTCGTGGTAACGAACTGTAGTAAGGAGCGACCTGGCTCAATAGTAAACGAAACTCTAAAAAACGGAATTTTGATGCTAAAAGATATATCAAAAGAATCGGATTTTTATGCTGATTTTAAATATATAAGTTTCATCAAATTTAGTCTTTGCCATCAAAAGTAACGAGCCTGAGAAAATTTGCCTTATTTTGGAAAATAGGGGGTAACACTCCCTAAAAGTCATAGGATCTTAACGAAAATTACACCATCGCATTCAGCGTATCAGAGAACACGATAGAAAAAATTTCAAGGTCCAATCTACAAAAATGTGGAATTTCGTATTTTTTGCCAGAAGACAAATCACGGGTGCGTGTTTATTTGTTTTTTTGTTGTTTTTTTTTTCCCAGGGGTCATCGTATCGACCAAGTGGTCCTAGAGTGTTGCAAGAGGGCTCATCCTAACGGAAATGAAAAGTTCTAGTGCCCTTTTTAAGTGACCAAAAAAATTGGAGGGCACCTAGGCACCCTCCCACGCTCATTTTTTTCCCAAAGTCAACGAATCAAAATTTTGAGATAGCCATTTTGTTCCGCATAGTCGAAAACCATAATAACTATGTCTTTGGGGATGACTTACCCCCCACAGTCCCTGGAGGAGGGGAACTTTGACCAATGTTTACATACAGTAATGGTTACTGGGAAGTGTACCGACGTTATCAGGGGGATTTTTTTGGTTTAGGTGTGAGGTTCAGGGGAGGGGGCTATATGGGAGGATCTTTCCTTGGAGGAATATTTCATGGGGGAAGAGAAATTCAATGGAAAGGGCGCAGGACTTTCTAGCATTACTATAAAAAAAACAATGGAAATATAAACATGAAAAAGTTTTTTCAATTGAAAGTAAGGAGAAGCATTAAAACTTAAAACGAACAGAGATTATTACGCATATGAGGGGTTCTAAAAATACATTAGCATAAAGAGCGAGGTATTTAGGAGGAGATAAATACTTCGCTCTTTATGCTAAAAAGTTTTTAAATAATTTCAACTATTTATTCTACGGCCTTTCTGATTCAGGGGTCATTCTTAAAGAATTGGGATAAAACAAGATTTAGTGTGAAGAGCGAGGTATTAACGAGGGGACCAACCCCCTCATATATATAATCAAAAATATAAGAATATAAAAGTTTTTTTACGTAAGTTAATTCTTAAGTAACGTATTTTTTTTACTAATAAAAACGTTCGTTAAAAATTAAAAGATCTAGTTGCCTTTTTAAGTAATGGAAAAATTGGAGGGCAGCTAGGCCTCCTTCTCCACCCCTTATTTCTCAAAATCGTCTGATCAAAACTAAGAGAAAGCCATTTAGCCAAAAAAAGAATTAATATGCAAATTTCATTTTAATAATTTATGTACGGAGAGCCAAAATCACACATGCATTAATTCAAAAACTTTCAGAAATTAAATGAAAAAAACAAGTTTTTTTAAATGAAAGTAAGGAGCGACATTAAAACTTAAAACGAACAGAAATTACTCCGTATATGAAAGGGGCTTTTGCTCCTCGACACCCCGCTCCTTGCGCTAAAGTTTGATTCTTTCTCGCAACTCTACTTTTTAAAACAATAAAAAACTTTAGCGTAAAGAGCGGGGTGTCGAGGAGGAAAAGCCCCTTTCATATACGGAGTAATTTCTGTTCGTTTTAAGTTTTAATGTCGCTCCTTACTTTCATTTAAAAAAAACTTTTTTTTTCATTTAATTGACTTAAAAGTTCAACCACCTTCAATTGGACAAGAAAAATATGAGATCAGCACTAAAGACACAGGATCATCAATATAGTGATGGCATTATACAAGCCCCTTATGTAGGATGTTCTTTATGGATATATGTGCGTAACGGACATATGGGAAATACTTTAAACTGAAACGCTACAAGCTTTTTTGAGAAGGTCTTTTTCGAAATAATTTTTGAGATTTCAATTAGGAGTTAGTTCAATTATCAGCGAAAAACATTTACGGGGCTGGCATGTCCTTTACCAAAGCCCCAAAAAGTTCTTTGATAAGTTTCTGTGGAATATTATTTAACATTTCACCACTACAACCCCATTGCTCTATTTGCTTTATCATGGTGTTACACACCTCCAGGCTAGCATATCGAACAAATCTAGAACGACAAGGTGAATACACTTCAGAGAGAGGGCTCTCTCTCTCTCTCTCTGAAGAGAGAGATCTATGATGAATTAGAGATTAATTAATAAACTAAACAATATGGGTTCCATCAGATACAATCGACACTCGACTGCCTGAATAACCAGCATTGGGAGTGGATTGAACATCTGACTCGAGGATATTAGGATGGTTGCTTTTGATATTGCAAGTCTTCGATAAAGCATGGCAAAAGATCGCGTTGAAAAAACTCCACGAGGGTATAGAATTTGTGGCCGCCTAGTTGAGGTGCTATGGAATTTTCTAAGAAACCATACTCTCCATGTAGTCCTGGACGGTTTTTTTTTTCAAGCGAGTATCCAGTAAAAGCTGGGGCTCAGAGTAGTATCATCAAACTCACATATACACCAATGCAAACGTGGCACCGATTGGGTAACTTGACAGCCCCTCAGTGACAAATCAGATCCTATGGTAATGGCTGTTATCTAAAAGTATGTCCACTACCCTTAGTTCGACGGGATCTCTGCTTGTACCTCCGTTTGGAAAGCCAATATGACAAACATGCAAAAACAGAGTATGGTAGGATTACTTGTAAGGGGAGACATCCCAAACTTAAATAAAAGCGTAAGTCACTGTACTACCACATAGAATGGTCTAGCGAGGGATCCCTGAAAACCCTTCTGTTGATTCCTTTAAAAGGAAGTTCATCATACAGAATTCAAGGGAAAAGCCAAGGTGAATGGTGGAGTAGTGATATATCAGACCCTATGTTTTAGCAACCTGGCACTTTTTCAATTTTTCATAAAAAGAAGTCACGATTTTTCAACTCAAGACATGAGCTTTACTTAAGAATCCCGGGAAATTTGCATGAGACCTTGAACGGGGGGAATAATAGAGGTGTTGTCAAATAAAATGAAATGGCGTGGATTGTCATAGACATGCTGAGCCAAGGAGGAATGAAAAGTTTCGGGCCTTTGGAGTAGTCCTATAGCTTTGTCGAGTGAGAACCTGTGTTCCGACGACCTCTCCCATAACTGCTGGTGGGTTCTTCCAACATAGAAACAATCGCAAGAACAGGGAACCCTCTTCTTACATAAATCAACAAAATCATATTTTACAACCTAACAGAATCTGTGATAGTATCTTTCCTGAAAAGCGATTGGCTTTTAAAAATGCTCTGCATGAATTGCAAAATTGAATTGCCATTGAGTATTGTATTTTTATTCAGTTACCCATTCATCGTTACTTTGAGAGGGTCTTTATATTTTAGTTTTCGTGTTTGTTTTAGGTTATTTTTTTTTGTCTTTGGATTTTTATCAGTATTTTTTCTTTTTAATATTGTACACTGAGGACGGTCAAGTGGAGGTCTTGACCGAAATATGTGTATTTTAATCTACGTTTTTCACTGGCTTGTATTATCTTCGTTTCTCTCTTGTTTATGTTTTATTTTTTCGTTTTGTCATGGTTAGCAGGTGCGGTCTCAGAAATTATTTATAAGGGCTGAACTAAGGGAAAAAAAACTTTGAGATATAAATGGGTCCTCTGACTAAAATATAACAAAGGGATGCTCAGCGGAACCGATTTGAATACCGATTGAATACCGATTTGAACACTTCTGTCAAAATTTGATGTGAAAAATATACGACGTATACGCACATCCAACAGAAAATGCTTGAAAATAAGTGGAGGGGTGGCCCGTCACGTAAAACCTCTTCAAATACTACTGCTTGATAATAATGTTAGTTAAAAAAAGCTTATACCGCTTCACTTATACATATTACCAACTCCTACCATTAATCACTCACTGCAAAACCAGGTCAACTGAGGCCAACACAGCTGCGCACGCTTCTTCTCCGTCCCAATCTATCCAAGGCTTCAATCTTCACCTCCTCCCATGAAGTTCCCATTTCCTTTAAACCTTCCTTTTTGATCTTTTCCTACCCCATTCAGGGACGATCCGCAGCAGCATTTCTGCTGACGACCATCACAGTATATGTGACCGGAATATCCAGTTTAATCTTTGATAATTTTTTTCTCTGTCTAATAAAAGGATTTATTTCTATGCGAACTGTTATTTATCGACGATTGGCCTCTCCTTTGGCCCCAGATGGACGACCAAAAAGTACAATCGTTGATCTAAAAAAGCAAGTAGCTCAGACATTTAGCTCCATAATGTGTCAGGTACGTCAATTAGCGAACTCATACGGAAGGCAACGTTTTATGCCCACATTCTTTGGTGCGGGTTACCGCACTGATTCAAAAAGAAGTTTAGCCTTTAAATACGTCATTGATGACGATTAACGCAATAAAAGACATGTCCTAAACAAATCGGTTATATAAACTAATGTAAAAGTTAACAATAAAGAGTGCAGTTCAAAGCAAGTTTCCATTGAAAATAGAAGATTTTAAAAAACAAGAAGTTGGCTAAGAATATAAAGCAGAACCTGAAAAAAACATAAATAAAATCGAAACGACTAGTAAAAACCCCAGATCTGGATTAGAGAACACTAAGCGTGGGAACGTTAGCTCATACATCAGACCAAGTAATTCAAAATAAGTCAAGAATTTCGATATACAGAGTTTGTCATAAAGTAGTAGGACTGATTTTTCCTGCCAAAAAGTGGTGAAATTAACCGCTACTACTTCACTTGTTGTGTGGTGCGTTGGTACGGGACGCACCAGTCATCAGTCGCCTCCAGACCTTCACAGACAGCCAATTCAGTGTATATCGAGGTATAAGCCGATGCACAAAATCATCAGTCGTCTCCAGACCTTCACAGACAGTCGACTTGTTGTACAAACCGATGCACAAAATCATCAGTCGTCTTCAGACCTTCACAGAGAGTCAATTCAGTGTACATCAAGGTACTAACCGATGCACAAAATCATCAGTCGTCTCCGGACCTTCACAGACAGTTGATTCAATGTACATCGAGGTACTAATCGATGCAAAAAAAAAACGATGAGGTCGTGTAATTTATCAAACACTTCTTGGTTGTGTTCGTAGAAATTTAAATTTGTCAACAACGGTATTGCTGGATACGAGATGTGGCTTTTTGGCTACAACCCCATGATAAAGCACCGAAGCGCTCAATGACATACCCATACCTCACCTTGCCCACATGAGAATATCAAAAACAAAATTGGCATAAATCATCTTTTCTACCTAGAAATAAATAACTTCGAAGACCACAAATAAATGTTTCACAGAGGGTTTGCACCACCTGTTCAGACTGTGAATACTGATCATTCAAACTTTCTTCTCTTCTCCCAATAGGAAAGGGTCATAAAAGGGATGTGCGACGGTTTGGTTCAGACCGTTCAAGAGGTCGTGACCAAGGAGCTGAGTAGCATTCCCATTTGGCGTTCCATGGAGTCTTCGGTGATTGGTGAAATAGCTGAAAACCGTTTGATAATACCTAAGCAGCATACTCAGAAAACTACTCAGTAGATGTGTCAAAACTGTGAGTAAATTTTGTATTTAAAAAAAAAAAAAAAAAAAAAAAAAAAACACCATGCCAGGGAAAACACGGGCATATCTCAGATCTGTTGAAATAACTAAAACCCTCTCAAGGACCATTAAAGAGTCTTGAAGACAGCCCAAATATGAGCATAAGCCCAGTTGAAAGGACCAACATTTGTTTAAGGATATTGGAGGTATTTTTCCTTTTGGGCGGGAGGGTTCTTTTGGCTAGACCGAGGAGGAAAAATATTTTGGCAAATCCTAGGGGAGGAGCGATTCTCTGCGCCTTTCCAAGGAATCCTATTAATCCAATCACTGTGGTATATTTCAAATTTTCTAAATTCCTCCACTGCATATGCATTTCTCTGCATTCCTTCTTCTGTACTTATGCGGGTGAATTAAGAAAAAATATAGTTTCTCGAATTTCCTGCCTTCCAATCTCAGAAAGATTACTTAAATGACGATCTTGAGGCTGTTCAAAACCGGGCGACAAAAAAATCATACTGGGTCCCTAAAATGGCACGTATGCAAATCCAGTTGCGACGTTGAAAATACAAACGCTGAAAGAACGGAGATTCCATCGCATGGGTAATTTGTACAGTCGCTCCTCGCTAGTGAAAAACACAGTACGTTGTTGTCACCTCTTATTGTCTCCAAGGCCAGTACGTACCAACAAGTTCGAGCCAATAAGATACAGAACGAATCGTTTCATCAACTTTTTTATTCCGTTTTATACAAATGTCATTAATCATGTTTTGTTATTTGTTGTTGTTTTTTTACTTTTTTCCTGAGTTATAAGAGATAGCGCAATAAGTTGAGACTTTTGTTAATGCTATGAAAGCTGTTAAAAATAAATGAATCTTGAATCTTGTTACCCCGGAATCTTGTTAGGGGAAGAAGAGAAGCTTCCAGTCACTTTTGAGAATTTTTGAAATTTTGAGAATTATAGGAATTCCTGAATAGAGGGAATAATATTCGCTATAATTGCACAAATGCACATTTTTAGGGAGTAAATTTGTAGCTAAAATCAGTTTTTTACAAATTCTTACATTTAAAGCAAAATCACACACTACGGCTCAGCATTGAAAATCAATATGATGAAAGGCACAAATGAGTTGGCGTAACGATTTATTCGTACTTTAGTGTATAGGAGTTTATTTTGTAACCGAGTTCGACTATTGCGAGGGGCTGGTTCGGGTAGTAGTTTTCGGTGGCCCGTATTGGATAGGCAGGATTTTCAGAATTGCAGAATCAGGCTTTCAAGCCGGACTTTAAGAAGAGACTAGACCTAAGATGCCCGGGCAACGTGAAGTGTTGTGGCAACCTTTGTCCGGCTTCAGCAACTAAAGTGTTGCGAGACCAACACTGGTTTTGTTTTTTCGCTATCGATCAGTAACCACATGATCAAAGGCTATTCCTCAGCGTTGAAAAAACAACAACAAAATAGTATCGAAAGAAGGGACTGAATTGATTTTGCAGCCAATTGAACTTTATCCTTTTCAATCGTAGACCTCGTGACGGATGAAAACTCGGAACAATATTTTATATAATCTAGTTGGTATTATAAAGCTGTTCCTAACTTTTCAGGATCAAAATACCATAGATAATATTTTATTAATTATTACGAAACTATCTCATTCTTTTACATTCTCGTTTGTGCTTGTTTCTTCACTATCGGTTAAATGATGAAGTTGTCACCCTATCGAAGTTTTTAAAACTGTATGTTCAAAGGGTATGTTGCGGTTTCGGAGTATAGCTAAATGATTGTCTCTGATAATACTTGATTATATCAGAGCCAAAAGGGTAAAGAAAAATTAATCAGAACTCGTCTAACAAATTTAATAAAAGTGATCCCAGTCGAGAATAGGACATTTGAGCATCAGATTACCTATTTTTCTCCACGCTTCCAATTCCTTCTTATTTTTCCCGTTTTCTTCCTTGCTTCTTAAATATTTTGAATTTTTGGACACGTGATTAGAATGCATTTCAATGCTTAAGAAAACCAGCTAAGGTCTTGCCGGAAGATTTTCCTCCTTTTTTTCATTTAAGTGTCCAAAAAGACCCAGTAACCTTTCCAAATTTATTTTAATCTCTTTTCATATAAACTAAAACAGACCCAAACAAATAAAATTGGGGAGAGGATGCTGTAGCAATCACTATCATCATCAACATAAACAAATAAACAAAACAACTTACAAGATATGCTCCAACAAGGTAAGCGGCATTGGCTCTCTTTTGGGGGTTCATTGTTGTGTAATGTACAATCCTTTTCTTCATTAAGTTTGCACTTTGAAGTTTTCGTACTACTTTTTGGCAGTAGCGCTGGAGCATTGCCAAATTTAATGGCCCAAAATCAGCGTAAAAATTCAAATACAACAGCTGTTCATCAATTGAAAAATAATGTGTATTGGCAGTGGACTTGGGGCATATTTCTGTTTGTAATGTCACAAAGTAAAATCTCTCTAGAAGAAAAAGAAGAGTATGGCACTAGACCAATTGTTGGGACCAAGAATAGTTCGGGTAAACAACTGACATATTTAGAATATAATTCTACGGAGATGGGTCAATCACGGAAACATAGAAATGTAGGACGGGGGGATGAATTATTCTAAATTGAACGGGGGCGGGCAGTTTTATTCTCTTTTTTAATTAACATTTTCAAGACCTTACGGGTAGCAATCCATTTAGGTATTCGTACCATTTGACATGTTTTTCAACAAAATTTGACATGTTTTTCAATCCAAAAAATAAAACAAATTCAAAAATGCAATTCGATAGATGTATAAACCTGAATCAAATACCGAATGACATTAAAATAAATTTTTTACGTTGAATTAGTGAAGCCGTAAAACTTCAAGAATAGCACACATAAAACTTGCATTACAAACTTGCAATTTCTTCAAAGATTTTCAACAAATTTTTGACAAGTTTTTCAATCCAAAAAATAAATCAAATTCAAAATACAATTCGATAGATGTATAAACCTGAATCAAATACCGAATGACATTAAAATCATTTTTTACGTTGAATTAGTGAAGCTGTAAAACTTCAGGAATAACACACACAAAACTTACAAAATTACAAACTTGTAATTTTATACCCATACATAGGATTAATCCGTTTTATTATCAAACAGTTCGTGGTGACGAACTGTGGTAAGGAGCGACCCGGCTCAATAGTAAACGAAACTCTAAAAAAAGGAACTTCGATGCTAAAAGGTATATCAAAAGAATCGAATTTTTATGATGATTTTAAATATATAAGTTTCATCAAATTTAATCTTTTTCATCAAAAGTTCCGAGCCTGAGAAAATTTGCCTTATTCTGGAAAATAGGGGGAAACGCCCCCTAAAAGTCATAGGATGAATTTCAAAATTTCAAAAAATTCAAAAAAATTTCAAGGTCCAATCTACAAAAATGTGGAATTTCGTATTTTTTGCCAGAAGACAGATCACGGGTGCGTGTTTATTTGTTTGTTTGTTTTTTTTTCCCAGGGGGTCATCGTATCGACCAAGTGGTTCTAGTGTTGCAAGAGGGCTCATTCTAACGGAAATGAAAAGTTCTAGTGCCCTTTTTAAGTGACCAAATAAAATTCGAGGGCACCTAGGCCCCCTCCCACGCTCATTTTTTCCCAAAATCAACGGATCAAAATTTTGAGATAGCCATTTTGTTCCGCATAGTCGAAAACCATAATAACTATTTCTTTGGAGATGACTTACTCCCCCACAGTCCCTGGGGGAGGGGCTGCAAGTTACAAACTTTGACCAATGGTTATTGGGAAGTGTACCGACGTTTTCAGGGGGATTTTTTTGGTTTGAGTGCGGGGTTGAGGGGAGGGGGCTATTTGGGAGTATCTTTCCTTGGAGGAATATTTCATGGGGGAAGGGAAATTCAATGAAAAGGGCGCAGGATTTTCTAGCATTACTACTTTAAAAAAAAAACAAACAATGAAATTATAAACATGAAAAAGTTTTTACAATTGAAAGTAAGGAGTAGCATTAAAACTTAAAACGAACAAAGATTATTACGCATATGAGGGGTTCTAAAAATACTTTAGCATAAAGAGCGAGGTATTTAGGAGGAGATAAATACTTCGCTCTTTATGCTAAAGTATTTTTAATAATTTCAACTATTTATTCTACGGCCTTTCTGATTCGAGGGTCATTCTTAAAGAATTGGGACAAAACTTAAGATTTAGTGTGAAGAGCGAGGTATTAACGAGGGGACAAACCCCCTCATATATATAATCAAAAATATAAGAATATAAAAGTTTGTTACGTAAGTTAATTCTTAAGTTACGCATATTTTTTACAAATAAAAACGTTCGTTAAAAAATTAAAAGTTCTAGTTGCCTTTTTAAGTAACCGAAAAATTGGAGGGCAACTAGGCCTCCTTCCCCACCGCTTATTTCTCAAAATCGTCTGATCAAAACTAAGAGAAAGCCATTTAGCCAAAAAAAGAATTAATATGCAAATTTCATTTTAATATTAACTCAAAAACGTTCAGAAATTAAATTAAAAAATTAGTTTTTTTAACTGAAAGTAAGGAGCGACATCAAAACTTAAAACGAACAGAAATTACTCCGTACATGAAATGGGTTGTCCCCTCCGCAATCTCTCGCTCTTTACACTAAAGTTTGACTCTTTGCCACAATTCTACTTTTTAAAACAATTAAAAACTCAGCGTAAAGAGCGAGGAATTGCAGAGGGGAAAACCCATTTCATATACGGAGTAATTTCTGTTCGTTTTAATTTTTAATGTCGCTCCTTACTTTCAGTTAAAAAAAAACTAGTTTTTTTTATTTAATTTTGCATATATAAAGACAGATTATTGCAAATATAAAGCAGAAAATTCATATGAATCAATCAATCATTTTATAAATACTAAAACACTATTACAAACGTAAAAAAGTTATTCGGCCCAAGAAGCTTTGCTTGGTAAGGGGTTTAACGTAATTTACATATATATATATATATATATATATATATATACTAGCTGTTGGGGTGGCGCTTCGCGCCACCCCAACACCTAGTTGGAGGGGCGCTTCGCAACCCCCCAAGCCCCCCCGCGCGCGTAAGTCGTTACGCGCCATATTAGTTATGCGCCATTGTAGTTGTGTCCCTGTGTCCCACCTGTGAATATAGATAGATTTATATATGTGTTTCAAACTACGTAAAAATTGCGAATAAACAACATTCTTGGCTTTCCCATTGTCTGTGCATATACAAAGCCGTATGTACTAATAATGACGTCATATGCAAACGCTCTTTTTACAAACAAACAAACATGCATCCACACAACTCGTTTTTATATAGATAGATAGATAGATAGATACAATACAAATTAACTGCGTAAAACTTGCGAATATACAACATTCTTCGCTGTCCAATTGTCGCTGCATATAAATACATTGTCAGGTTTACCGACCCTCGAACATGCAACGTACAATTGTCCATGGGAAAAACAATCAGTATTAAGATCTATACCACATTTTTCTAATGATTGACCTTGAGCTTTGTTAATGGTGATTGCAAATACTAATCGAATTGGGAATTGCAATCTTTTAAATTGAAAAAGCAGATCCGTTGGAATCATGGGAATGCGAGGAATAAGAACAGCCTCACCCTCATAAGGCCCTGTCAAGATTGTGGCCTCTATTAGGTTTTCCATTGTTTTTTTTTACGGCAAGTCGCGTGCCATTGCAAAGCTTTGGTGGGTCGATATTTCTTAAAAGTATTATTGGTACGCCTATTTTTAGTTGTAGCACGTGTGGTGGAAACCCTGAAGGATCTATGGAATTTAAAAATTCAGATGGATAATTAACCGCTTCATTTGGTTCCAAAACTGTGTCGACTGACTTGTAAAGGACTGCCTGGTCTCGAATCTTGGTCAAAACAATATTGTTGATTTCGTGGACGTCTATATTTTTGGGTGCGAGAATCGCTCTTTCACTTAGCCATTTATTATTTTTATAATTTTTTAGAATATTCGGAAATACTTTTTCAATCAATTCATTTTTGGACGTCACTAAATTACAGAAATCAGCAGGTAGTTGTATACGTCCTGAAATTGAGTCTACTGTTTGACCAGAGTCATCGTTTTGCAATCGGACACGCATATTTGTAGTTAATCTTAATATTTTTACGTGTGCCCATAAATTAGAATTTTTTAGGCAAGCATTCATTTCGTCTGCAGGAGTTAAACTACGTAAAAATTGCGAATATACAACATTCTTGGCTTTCCCATTGTCTCTGCATATACAAAGCCGTATGTACTAATAATGACATCATATGCAAACGCTCTTTTTACAAACAAACAAACATGCATACACACAACTCGTTTTTATATAGATAGATAGATAGATAGATACAATACAAATTAACTGCGTAAAACTTGCGAATATACAACATTCTTCGCTGTCCAATTGTCGCTGCATATAAATAGATTGTCAGGTTTACCGACCCTCGAACATGCAACGTACAATTGTCCATGGGAAAAACAATCAGTATTAAGATCTATACCACATTTTTCTAATGATTGACCTTGAGCTTTGTTAATGGTGATTGCAAATGCTAATCGAATTGGGAATTGCAATCTTTTAAATTGAAAAGGCAGATCCGTTGGAATCATGGGAATGCGAGGAATAAGAACAGCCTCACCCTCAAAAGGCCCTGTCAAGATTGTGGCCTCTATTAGGTTTTCCATTGTTTTTCTTACGGCAAGTCGAGTGCCATTGCAAAGCTTTGGTGGGTTTATATTTCTTAAAAGTATTATTGGTACGCCTATTTTTAGTTGTAGCACGTGTGGTGGAAACCCTGAAAGATCTATGGAATTTAAAAATTCAGATGGATAATTAACCGCTTCATTTGGTTCCAAAACTGTGTCGACTGACTTGTAAAGGACTGCCTGGTCTCGAATCTTGGTCAAAACAATATTGTTGATTTCGTGGACGTCTATATTTTTGGGTGCGAGAATCGCTCTTTCACTTAGCCATTTATTATTTTTATAATTTTTTAGAATATTCGGAAATACTTTTTCAATCAATTCATTTTCGGACGTCACTAAATTACAGAAATCAGCAGGTAGTTGTATACGTCCTGAAATTGAGTCTACTGTTTGACCAGAGTCATCGTTTTGCAATCGGACACGCATATTTGTAGTTAATCTTAATATTTTTACGTGTGCCCATAAATTAGAATTTTTTAGGCAAGCATTCATTTCGTCTGCAGGAGTTAAACTACGTAAAAATTGCGAATATACAACATTCTTGGCTTTCCCATTGTCTGTGCATATACAAAGCCGTATGTACTAATAATGACGTCATATGCAAACGCTCTTTTTACAAACAAACAAACATGCATACACACAACTCGTTTTTATATAGATAGATAGATAGATAGATACAATACAAATTAACTGCGTAAAACTTGCGAATATACAACATTCTTCGCTGTCCAATTGTCGCTGCATATAAATAGATTGTCAGGTTTACCGACCCTCGAACATGCAACGTACAATTGTCCATGGGAAAAACAATCAGTATTAAGATCTATACCACATTTTTCTAATGATTGACCTTGAGCTTTGTTAATGGTGATTGCAAATGCTAATCGAATTGGGAATTGCAATCTTTTAAATTGAAAAGGCAGATCCGTTGGAATCATGGGAATGCGAGGAATAAGAACAGCCTCACCCTCAAAAGGCCCTGTCAAGATTGTGGCCTCTATTAGGTTTTCCATTGTTTTTCTTACGGCAAGTCGAGTGCCATTGCAAAGCTTTGGTGGGTTTATATTTCTTAAAAGTATTATTGGTACGCCTATTTTTAGTTGTAGCACGTGTGGTGGAAACCCTGAAAGATCTATGGAATTTAAAAATTCAGATGGATAATTAACCGCTTCATTTGGTTCCAAAACTGTGTCGACTGACTTGTAAAGGACTGCCTGGTCTCGAATCTTGGTCAAAACAATATTGTTGATTTCGTGGACGTCTATATTTTTGGGTGCGAGAATCGCTCTTTCACTTAGCCATTTATTATTTTTATAATTTTTTAGAATATTCGGAAATACTTTTTCAATCAATTCATTTTTGGACGTCACTAAATTACAGAAATCAGCAGGTAGTTGTATACGTCCTGAAATTGAGTCTACTGTTTGACCAGAGTCATCGTTTTGCAATCGGACACGCATATTTGTAGTTAATTTTAATATTTTTACGTGTGCCCATAAATTAGAATTTTTCAGGCAAGCATTCATTCGTCTTCAATGGCTCTGGTGGTGCAGCCAATAGAGGAAGTTTAACTTTTCCTGAGGCGCAACACATTCCCATTGTTTCACCATTGAATTTCAAGGCCTTGCAATAGGGACAAATTTTAGACATTGTCCCGATTTGAACACATCTACTCAAGCTATAATCATCGACTGGGTTGTACCTGAATGCCAGGCGATAACTTTCAGGTTGCTCTGATTCCTCGGCACGCTTTCTTTTCTTACTTTCTCTATCAGCAGCAAGCCTGATTTCTTGCTGTTCTTGTGATTCCTCGGCACGCTTTCTTTTCTTACTTTCTCTATCAGCAGCAAGCCTGATTTCTTGCTGTTCTTGTAATTCCTCGGCACGCCTTCTTTTTTCACTTTCTCTTTTAGCAGCAAGTCTGCTTCCGCGTTGCTCTGGTAGTTCTTCGGCACGCTTTCTGTTCTTTTTTTCTCTATCAGCCTCAAGCCTGTTTCCTTGCTGTTCTTTTGATTCCTCGGCACGCTTTCTGTTCTTTCTTTCTCTATCAGCCTCAAGCCTGTTTCCTTGCTGTTCTTTTGATTCCTCGGCACGCTTTCTTTTCTGACTTTCTCTATCAGCAGCAAGTTTTTTGGCATAGACTCTTTGAGCATCTTCATCGGCTTTTGCCATGGTAAGTTCATCAATCATTGTAAACTTAAACATTAATAGATTTCTACGTGAACATATGTCTTAAATATCTTGAATGACGTCACCGTCAAAGCAAAAATGACGACAACTAATTTCATGACGTCAGTCAACACAGAAACATGACGTCACCTGATCCACAGACAGACACACAGACAGACAACTTATTTTTATATATATAGAAGATATATATATACTAGCTGTTGGGGTGGCGCTTCGCGCTCCCCGCGCTCGTAATTCGTTACGCGCCCCCCCGCGCTCGTAATTCGTTACGCGCCATTGTAGTTGTGTCCCTGTGTCCCACCTGTGAATATAGATAGATTTATATATGTGTTTCAAACTACGTAAAAATTGCGAATATACAACATTTTGGCTTTCCCACTACTGGGAGCTTTCCGTTTCCAATTGCCAGCAATTGATCTGAAAATGTTTGACCAGAGTCATCGTTTTGCAATCGGACATTAGAATTTTTCAGGCAAGCATTCATTTCGTCTGCAGGAGTTAAACTACGTAAAAATTGCGAATATACAACATTCTTGGCTTTCCCATTGTCTGTGCATATACAAAGCCGTATGTACTAATAATGACGTCATATGCAAACGCTCTTTTTACAAACAAACAAACATGCATACACACAACTCGTTTTTATATAGATAGATAGATAGATAGATACAATACAAATTAACTGCGTAAAACTTGCGAATATACAACATTCTTCGCTGTCCAATTGTCGCTGCATATAAATAGATTGTCAGGTTTACCGACCCTCGAACATGCAACGTACAATTGTCCATGGGAAAAACAATCAGTATTAAGATCTATACCACATTTTTCTAATGATTGACCTTGAGCTTTGTTAATGGTGATTGCAAATGCTAATCGAATTGGGAATTGCAATCTTTTAAATTGAAAAGGCAGATCCGTTGGAATCATGGGAATGAGAGGAATAAGAACAGCCTCACCCTCAAAAGGCCCTGTCAAGATTGTGGCCTCTATTAGGTTTTCCATTGTTTTTTTTACGGCAAGTCGCGTGCCATTGTAAAGCTTTGGTGGGTTGATATTTCATAAAAGTATTATTAATACGCCTATTTTTAGTTGTAGCACGTGTGGTGGAAACCCTGAAAGATCTATGGAATTTCAAAATTCAGATGGATAATTAACCGCTTCATTTGGTTCCAAAACTGTGTCGACTGACTTGTAAAGGACTGCCTGGTCTCGAATCTTGGTCAAAACAATATTGTTGATTTCGTGGACGTCTATATTTTTGGGTGCGAGAATCGCTCTTTCACTTAGCCATTTATTATTTTTATAATTTTTTAGAATATTCGGAAATACTTTTTAAATCAATTCATTTTTGGACGTCACTAAATTACAGAAATCAGCAGGTAGTTGTATACGTCCTGAAATTGAGTCTATCGTATCATAAATGTCTTTTTGTTCCGACGTTAACTTGGAAATGTTATTTTGTACATACGACAATAGATCACTCGTACTGTAACTTTGTTCACGATCCAATTCTACACATGTCGAAACAGCAGCGATACGGTTAGGTGAAGGCATTCCCAAATCCTGAAGAGGTTTGTTTGCCATACGTACGCACAAATCTTCTATTATAACTAAAGTGTAGTTATAAATTTCTGATGTAAAATCAAAAGTCATATCTGACGTCTCTAACTGTTTTCGATGGAGTATATCTTCGGACATTTTTGACTTATATTTTTCCCATAAATCTGTAGGAGCTGATGGAGAGCAAGTTGTTAAAATGATGCCAAACAATGCACGAATTAGACTTAAGGTTGACGTTTCGCACGCGTCATTGATGCAGTTATCCTAGTGTTGGTCATTCTCCAATAAATTCAGAGCTTGGCATGCACTACGGTAAGTGTCATGTATAGTACCGTTTACAGTTCTCAAATACTCAAAGGATGTCGGACCGGGTACATTCACCAAAAGCAGGCGTAGAAAGAAGCATTCATGTTGATTGGGGTGAACGGTGTAGAGTCTTCCTATCGTGGTATCTTTGAAGATGGTAGGTTGGCCGTCGACTGACTTACCCTGTTTTCGACGTTCAAATACTTTATTTTTAGTATTCCACGTGCAATACGAAGGCACTTCAGTATACAGCAGTTTTTTTGCAAAAGAATCATTTTTGCAAAGCGAAAAAAAAGCTGGGAATATGGAACAACCCACTGGTTATCTACTTCGATGATGGTACCGTTGCCATTGTAGGTTCTTCAGTCATTTTACAATTAGAAATTTCTCTTTCAACGGTCTTCTTACAATTAAAAATTTGTCTTTGAACGATATTCTTAAATAGCTGTGTCCTGGTCGTTATTTATATTCCCTCTGTCCCGGTCGTCATTTGTGTCCCGGTCTTTAATTTCTCTTTGAGTGTATTTTCTTTTTAGTATTTTTTAGTTTTTTACATTTTTTCTTTTTTCAGTTTTCTTTTTCTTCTTTATTTTTCAGCTTCACTATGAAATACATATCGCCGAACCTTTGTTTTTTTAACTAAAATCTGGTAGGCATTGATGACCTTATCCAAGTCAAAATCCCAAACCCAATCATCATCGCTATCATTTTCAGTTTTGATATGTTTTGACTCTCGCTGTCCAGGTGGATCTTCATCTAACTGCGCGGTTTTGCGTTCTTTAGCCTCAAGCCTGTTTCCTTGCTGTTCTTTTGATTCCTCGGCACGCTTTCTTTTCTGACTTTCTCTATCAGCAGCAAGTTTTTTGGCATAGACTCTTTGAGCATCTTCATCGGCTTTTGCCATTGTAAGTTCATCAGTCATTTTAAACTTAAACATTAATAGATTTCTACGTGAGCATATATGTCTTAAATATCTTTAATGACGTCACCGTCATAGCAAAAATGACGACAACTAACTTCATGACGTCAGCCGACACAGAAACATGACGTCACCTGATCCACAGACAGACAACTTATTTTTATATATATAGATATACTAGCTGTTGGGGTGGCGCTTCGCGCCACCCCAACACTTAGTTGGTGGGGCGCTTCGCGCCCCCCCAAGCCCCCCGCGCGCGTAAGTCGTTACGCGCCATATTAGTTACGCGCCATTGTAGTTGTGTCCCTGTGTCCCACCTGTGAATATAGATAGATTTATATATGTGTTTCAAACTACGTAAAAATTGCGAATATACAACATTCTTGGCTTTCCCATTGTCTGTCCATATACAAAGCCGTATGTACTAATAATGACGTCATATGCAAACGCTCTTTTTACAAACAAACAAACATGCATACACACAACTCGTTTTTATATAGATAGATAGATAGATAGATACAATACAAATTAACTACGTAAAACTTGTGAATATACAACAGTCTTCGCTGTCCCATTGTCTGTGCGTATAAATAGATTGTCAGGTTTACCGACCCTCAAAGATGCAACATACAATTGTACATTGGTAAAGCAATCTGTATTAAGATTTATACCGCATTTTTCTAGTGATTGCCCTTGAGCTTTGTTGATGGTGGTTGCAAATGCTAATCGAATTGGGAATTGCAATCTTTTAAATTGAAAAAGCAGATCCGTTGGAATCATGGGAATGCGAGGAATAAGAGCAGCCTCACCCTCATAAGGCCCTGTCAAGATTGTGGCCTCTATTAGGTTCTCCATTGTTTTTTTTTACGGCAAGTCGCGTGCCATTGCAAAGCTTTGGTGGGTTGATATTTCTTAAAAGTATTATTGGTACGCCTATTTTTAGTTGTAGCACGTGTGGTGGAAACCCTGAAGGATCTATGGAATTTAAAAATTCAGATGGATAATTAACCGCTTCATTTGGTTCCATACAAATTAACTGCGTAAAACTTGCGAATATACATCATTCTTCGCTGTCCAATTGTCGCTGCATATAAATAGATTGTCAGGTTTACCGACCCTCGAACATGCAACGTACAATTGTCCATGGGAAAAACAATCAGTATTAAGATCTATACCACATTTTTCTAATGATTGACCTTGAGCTTTGTTAATGGTGATTGCAAATGCTAATCGAATTGGGAATTGCAATCTTTTAAATTGAAAAGGCAGATCCGTTGGAATCATGGGAATGCGAGGAATAAGAACATTCAGTTATTCAGTTATTGTCAGTCAGTTAGTGTCCCGTTGTATTTTAACAAATATTGCTTAATAAACATGCATTGGTATTCCGAATAAATTGATCGTTTAATAAACTTGACAACCCTGTCTTATAGTTTGCAGTATAATCATAACGAATAGATTCAACACATGGTCCTTTTTTTAAGTTTGAGGATGGGCCAGCTAAAGTCGTACATCTTTACCCTCTTTACTAAATTCACTCTCCTCCACTTCAATATAATGCTATCCAATGAAAACATTTTTAATGCGATCAGTACATGCGAGTTTCTAATTTGCAAACGCTTTCAATGCCAAGTCTAACTTCGTCTAACTAAATAGATCTTCCTTCACAGTAAACTATCAAAAATTATCATACTAGTTCTTATATCATTTCCTTAACATGTCCCAGCCTAATACAACCTCTCTAAATTGTTTGGCCCATCTTTTCCTAGCCCCCTCTTTGCCCCTAAATTGGGCCCGCTTCCTATTTCCCAAAGGGAGTTGTCCAGGCCGACTATCTCCTCTCAATCATAAGCAGCGCAACAGAGCTACCTATGATTGACCCTATTGAAAACAAAATACAATAAAAATTTTCGCTTTTTTGACTTTAAAAAAAATAAATATTATTAATACTTTAAGTAGCAAATATCAGTATGTATATTAAACAGACAATCCACGTTGATTTTTTTTTAAGTAAAGTGAAAATTATGTTGTGGTCTTGAGAAGGCATCGGAGTTGTCAGCCCTACTCATTTTAATTTCTGCTCATTTTGAGTTTGACTCTGTTATTTATTGTAATTTCTGTTCGTTTCGGTAGGAAGATTATTTCTCCTTTTTTTTCCATTGAAGGGTCAAAAAATGTCCAGTAAGCTATTTCAATTTATTTTCATTTCTTTTCAGATAAACAAAAACAATCCCGAACAAATAAAAACAGGGGGAGATGCTGTAACAATTCCTATCATTATTAACATAAACAAATAATCAAAAAAACTTGTTCCTTAAAAGGGCCTTAAAAATGACTACCACATTTTGTGAAGTCAAAAAGATTATTTGACTTTATTTGTGCCAATTTTTGGTTTAACAGAGCACTTCACTTTTCTTTGAGAAAATTGTTTTCTGGAAAGTTTCTGAAATTGGTTTCTCAGATTATAAGTAGAATATCTTTATATTAAATTGTCTGGATGTCTCATACACTCGTGCCCTCCCCCCCTTCCCAATTTCAAATATTCAAGATACCAAAACTAGATCATGTATGAACAAACTTGAAATTCAACGACATCGTCGACATCGTCGAAACTATCTACTAAGCAGTTACCTTTCAAAAATTTTAGCTTTAAATAATTCTGAATGCAACTAGATAATGATATTTGCTGATAACATCAGTTAACAGCTATATACTCAACAGTCCTCCATCAATTCTGCCAATCTTCGGTTCACAATCATGCAAGCACCACGTTAATTTATTGGCTATTTTATGAACATATACAGCTTCAATTAAAACTACATTATTTTGCTTACGAAATTGTAGTATATTAACATTCCTATTTTCATTCTGTAACCGAATTAGCCTTAGCTAGAATCCCATATGTCCTTATTCACACCAACCTCGGAATAAAGGTCACCTAATAAACGTACCCTACTTTTCCCTTGGATCCTGTATAAGTAAATCCTGCATCACCAAAATTTCTAATATCTATTCTATCGAAATTCTATATATAAGTTAAGTTTTCCAAAACAAGCCCAGTTCGAAATGTCTCAGTTCATTACTCGAAATGAAATGTGAACACGGTAGCTGTCTTTCAGGTTAGCGATGTCGTAATTTTCGTATTATTTAAATCTGTTGAAGCTTTAGGGCTTTGAAAAAGGACCCCCTCCCCCTCAGTACGTGGCACCATGGCTATGATTTGGTTATGATCTTGATAGACACCCTGATCATTATATGTCTTCCTCAAATCTACAAAAAGGTGTTAATCCAGTCTATAATTAGAAAACACGAAGCTCCCAATAACTCCAGGTTAATAGAGGCTCTAAACAAGCCTGGGACAGCAAGCTTTCATGTAAGACGTCGACTACTTTGTTCAATACATTGTTTTCAGTATCATGATGGGTACCTATCAGAATGAGCTGACGACTTTTATATATTTATGTTCTCGAATATTATAGAATGATATGGAGGAGTCAGGGGAGGCCAACCCCCCTCCCCCCAAAAAAAAACAACTGCAAAAGCATCCGTTCAATAAAATATTGCAATGCTGATTCGTCAAATAGGGTATAATTTTCTTCAAAGCACCTCGTGATCTTTAGGGCAATCGTGAAAGATATCCCTCCAAAATTTTAAGTTCCTTAGCTCCTAGGATAAGTTCCCAAAATATTTAATAAATCCATTTAAAAACGTCTAAATTCGTGAGTTAAAATATCATTAAGATCAAAATATTTTTTCACTTCATAACGTCGGATGTCACAATTTCTCTACGGTATTATTTAAAACATGGAAAGCACTAGGTCTTTTAACTTCGTAAAGTTGGAAGTCACAATTTTCCTTATGATATTATTTAAAACATAGAAAGCGCTAGGTCTTTTAACTTCATAACGTTGGATATCACAATTTTCCTATAACATTATTTAAAACATAGAAAGCGCTAGGTCTTCCAACTTCATAACGTTGGATATCACAATTTTCCTATAATATTATTTAAAACATAGAAAGCGCTAGGTCTTCCAACTTCATAACGTTGGATATCACAATTTTCCTATAATATTATTTAAAACATAGAAAGCGCTAGGCTTTTCAACTTCAAAGCGCTGGATGTCCCAATTTTTCTATGATTTTCAACAGGATTTGGGTGGAGAGGACTTTCCTCAGTGGAAAACCGCTCACTTGCCACAGTAGTTACACCAGATGTACCCTGTTTTACATCAACTTTTTATTATCCAATTTGCATACAATCGTTTTGCTTTTGTATGTTTTAAGTGTTTTTAAGTAAGGTGAAGTGTTGCAAAGTTTTTTGTTTAGTTTTTTAGGTCATTTTCTTTTTCCTCTTTTCTTTTATTCACATTATACTCCGTTTTCCATGTGTATTATAACGGGTTATAAATAAATTCAATTCAATATAAAATTACATAATGTATCATTGCTAGATATTACTGGAGGAAAAAAACCAAACAGAAACCCAGACCAAATACAACCATAAGCCTTATATATTATATTATTAAATTCAAAATAACTCAATTATGCTCGGGTAAATACTAAAAAAAATTCAGAATAATTTTGGAGCAGATAGAGCCTTCTAAACCCCTTGACAGCCAAATAGATTGATGCTCTACTTGGCAATATGGGGCAAGGGATTCGATCTCACCTGCTGCAGGGTTGGGTGACAGGCTTGCTATCTATCACTAGAAAAAAGAGTCGGCAGCTGAAGCTTAAATTCCATGCCCTATGCGCCACCAATCACTCAGAAGGATCCTTATTCTTTTCAGAGCCTTCTAAACCCTTAGAGAGGTCAGAAGACTATCGTATGAAGGGAGACAGCTCATTTAAAAATAAATAGTGTTTTCAGGTCTTCTTTTCAACGGTTCAACGGGAAATTAATTTCCACAATGGCAAACTCCTGTTTAAATCTAATAGGTTTCAGAAAAATGTTGAGTGTGCGGCGCAGGAGGGCGTTCCCCAATGTTCCTTAAATTCATTATGTTGATCCTCCCGATTTTACATGAGCTCAGCTAACTAATATTTCCAAAACCTGTATTCTATTTTAGTAATGTATTTACTTTCAAAACATGTGAATTTGAAAAGGTGACCTTTTTTCGCAGCATTCTTAATACTACCTATGACAGTTTAGTATATCGTGATGTCCAGTTTAAAATTATATTTCAGCGAAATATACAAACAATAGCACTATTTTGTATTTATTTTTCCAATATCGTTATTTTTCCAAATCGTTATTTTTCCGTTATTTTTCCAATGCGCATGGGCTAGACAAGGAGTCAACCATTCTTGCTTTTCAAAATGAGATACTTCGTGCAAAACAAGAAACCAATATTTAATATGTTCAGCCAGACGCTAGTCAAACTTTTAGAGGGCTGACATAAAACAGAAGTGCTTTTGAATCTTTTTTATTAAACTGAATTTTACTTGAAACCTCTGTGTAGTGAAAATTTTCCAACCAAAGCCTCATATGACAGCATGAGTTATCCTTGGGTTATGAGCTCACCTTGGGCTATCTTAAAGTTGTTACCAACATTTTCTTCAGTTATGATGAGAGACTACAAAATACTAGATCTTGAATTCCAACTTTAAAGATTTTCATTCATTTCAGTGTTTTTCCTCATAATTTTTAAAAGAAATCTTATACTTTAGATTAATATAATCTAAGATTATATTAGATTATATTATATTAATATATTTAGTATTTTATTATATTAATATATTTATTAATATTATATTAATAATTAATTAATTAATAATTAATATTAATTAATAAATAATAATTAATTAATTAATAATTAAAACATTATATTAATATATTTAATATTATATTTATTAATATATATTAATATATTATATTAGTAATATATATATATATATATATATATATATATATATATATATATATATATATATATATATATATATATATATATATATATATATATATATATATATATATATATATATATATTAATATATATATATATTTATTATATACTAATATTATATTAGATTTTTATATATATAGATTAGATTATATTAATATAATATAATATAATTAATATAATCTATAATATACTTTATATTAATATAATTAATATAATATAAGAGCTTTTCATGTGTGCAGCTAAGTGTTTACGAATTCATTCACCACGTGCATTACAGAAAAGTAGAAACAAAGTTAGGAATACCTTTAATCACTTCAACTGCGTGAACTAGAACACCACTGCTCTCAGACAGCTCCATTTTTTCTACCATTTTGATTGTCATTTCAATGAAGCCCCTGCCCTGAAATATAAACTTTTATATAGTAGAGCTATACAGCAGAGGTAGCAAATACAAGTCTTCCACAGGTTCAAGGAGTCAAAATTAGGGTATTTAGGGACTTTTTTGGTGGAAAAGGGGATCTTCTTGACACTAAAAAAGGGGTTGTGCCCAGCTGTTGTTTAATGTAAGATTGACACAATCAACCTTATACTTGATATTCACATTAATCTCTCCAAAATCTGAAACCAAGACGATCAGCAACGACCGCCTGTAGCGTCATCTGGTAAGACATAGGTAATATCAAGATCATCCGACAGATTTGCTTTCCATATGAATCTTCTCAGCTTCCTTTTTTATTCTTATTCTTGATTTTTAAATATGAAGGTACAGAAATCGGAAAAATACGCAAGTAACCACTTTAGTTAATGACCAGAAAATCATCAGTAGACCGGAACATTTCAAAACCACCTGTTTTTTTGTTTGTTTGTTTTTTTTTTTTTTTTTTGCTTTGCTTCCTGTACACTTCAGTAGAGTTTCCAGCAGCTGTTTTTTTTCTGTTTCTCCCACAACGATACTGCAAACTACTGTTGAGTTAAAAGCGAAAACAGGTCTCCTGGATTTCTTTAAGTTGAGTATTTTCGTAGAATTATTTTTTTTTATATTTAATTTTGGTTTAATCCGTTTTAAGAATTTTCGGTCTAACCGTTTAAATCCTCCAGTTTTAAGGATCTAGCAGCAGCCCAGCTAGTAAAAACCTTTATCTAATAGAGGTTTATATAAAGAAGGTCAAGCAACTAATAAATACATATTTTTATTTTTACGTATAGTATTTTTTTTCATTACACTGGATTGGGCCAATTAAGAACCCATCGGGTATACATCTAAAGAATGGTCATTTGACACAACTATCAATTGGAGGACTCAACTGTCTACGCTCCCTCCGTGCATTCTCTCAAATACCAGCTTGACAAGGAGTAGGAGAAGAGGCGATGGAGGTTCCACTAAAAGTCGCCAACTCGAGAGCACTACATGTGCTGAGGAAAGCTGTCAAATTAATGAAGGTGATTTTTGCGCCAGGACGGCAATCTAGAGGGCGAGGGATCAAAATCAGGATAATTTCCTAATTTCCTTTGGTACATAAAGAGTGGCGAGTGATTATAGAAATTTAAACGTAGCAGGACTCCTCGCACCTTTGAATGGATCTGGACGATGGTGGATGAATAAACATTTCCCAACGGACTCTTCTAGCCAAGGCATCTTCTTTAAGAAACTTGTACCTTAACAAATTTTGTTTCATTTTAAGAGTTTGGCTTATCAAAGACGAAGTTCTAGCCCTGCTTATAGTAAAGAACCTTGTACCTTTCATGTACAATTTTTTCCCTGACCACTTTGTACTGAAGGGGTGGTCCGAAACTTACGGGTTTCAGACTGGGGCAGGTAACCTCCTACCGTGCCTTTTTTATACCTATCCCCCTGTAGCCCCCAGCTCCCCCAATGACATCGGATCTAAATTCTGAGATACCCATTTTGTTGAAAATTGTCAAACAAATGGCCCAGAGATACCATGACCCTCGTCCAGTCTCTGGGGCAAGAGTGAGAATTATGCAAATTGCCAACTGGTTACACTTAGGTTTTATCGTGAGAAAACGTGGGGATTCCGAATTGCTCAAACCTATAAAGGCTTAAACCCAAGCTGCTAAAACCCAAGCTAAGAGGAACGCACATTCTACTGAAAAGAAGAAGGGCGTAAGGAAGCCCCGAAAGGACCAAAAAACGCTCTGTCCTCATCAGTTCGAAACTTAAAGCCATAATTTTTTGGGCAACAGAAGCCCAATGTAGAAGAAAATACGGGCACAGGCGACTTAAAAATGGGACCCAAATTATTTTATTTTGTTGGTTTGAAACTTATATTTTTAAGTCCATGGATTAAAGGAACTCAAATACATAAGGAAACCACTGAAAAAATATTAGTTTCTTCAAAACGGGGCTTGACAAACAAACAAAAAAAAGCCGATGATTTTTCTTCTTAACATTGATTCTTATAACTACAAATTCCTGGATCAAAGGGGCCCTACAGTGCAAAAATAACTTCAGGTTTGGGGGACGGGAGTCCCTAAAAACCATAAATTCAATCGATTTGAAACTTCTATAATAATGTCCTCGGGGTATGGGGAACCTTGTTACCCGCAATCGGTTAGAAACTTACAGCCGTAAAGCTCTGAGCTAAGGGGAATCTAATGTGAACGAAATTGGCTTATGAGCAAATAATTTCTTCTAATTGACTTAAAACTTATATTCGTAAGTACTTGAATCAAGTGTGACGCCATGTACAAGGAAAAATAGAAAGAAAAATATTGGTTCCCCTAAAAAATAGCCAAATTTTTTTTCTCTTAAAAAAATTGAAATTTAAAAAAACAAAACTAATTTTGGTCGCTGCCTCCAAAATTTGGCACTAGGAAGTTTTTTGCATAGTTTTATGGATTGGTGAATAGGGGGGAGGACACTTCACCAAAAAAAAGAGAAACAGGTAATGATTCGATTGAAAATGGGGCTCTTAAAAGAGTCCACAGACCTTTTCCCAAACAGACTGAAAATTATAACGGTAAGTCCCTGGCTAGGTTGAAAAAATTGGTTTGAGGGCGTGTGCTTCCTTAAAATTGTGGCAAAAAGGCCGAAAACATTTTTTCAAACAAGCTTGAAACTTTCAAGGATCTTTGCCTTGCTAAGGAGACTCACTGCACATTTTGTTTGGACGGGGTGCGGTGCTAGGGGACCCAGATATGATCCAAAAACCTGTTGTTCTACATCAGTCTGAAATTTGTAGCTGCAAGTCCTATTTCCACAGGAAACCTTCACTATGAAGAAAAAAATCCTGGAACAAATAGGACCCAAAAGAGGGCCAAAGAGCTTATTCTTCTTTCCAAAAGTCTATTTAGAAAACAGAAGAAAGGTATTTCGCAACCAGATCTAAAGTAACTTGTAAACAGTGTCAAGAAAACTTTAATGTAGACAATCACGCATCTAGAACTCGTGCTTATTCTTGAACTCGCCAAAGCACTAGAAATCCTCCAATTCCCCCAAAGAGATCGGATCTAGTCCAGCTATGTCAATCACGTATCTAGAACTTGTGCTTATTCTTCCCATCAATTTTCATCCCGATCTCTCCACTCTAAGCGTTTTCCAAGACTACGAATTTCCAAGATTTCAGTTTCCCCCTCCACCCCTCCTATGTCCTCGGATGCAATCCGAATTGAAAATGGAGCATCTGAGAAATGAGAACTTTCTATATATCAAGTTTCATTAAGATCTGATCACCCATTCGTAAGATCAACATACCTCAATTTTCACGATTTTCCCTCCCTCCGACCCCCCCAGATGGTCGAATCGGGGAAAAGACTGTTATCAAGTCAATTTTTGCAGGTCCCTGACACCAATTTTCATCGTCCTAGCACGTCCAGAAGCACAGAACTAACCAAAGCACTGGAAATCCCCCCACAGCTATCCCGAGGAGAGCAGATCCGGTCCGGTTATGTCAATCACGTATCTAGGACTTGTGCTTATTCTTCTCACCAGGTTGCATCCTGATCTCTCCACTCTAAGCGTTTTCTGAGATTTCTGGTTTCCCTCTCAAACTCCTCCGAATATCCACGGATCCCGTCGGGATTTAAAATAAGAGCTCTGAGACACAAGGTCCTTCTAAATATCAAATTTCATTAAGATCCAATAACCCGTTCGTAAGTTAAAAATACCTCATTTTTGTATTTTTTTTCGAATTAACCGTCCTTCGATTCGTGACGTCCTAAACCAGGCGGAATATTTTTCTGTGTCTCTCTTCTAAACTTGGTATAGAATACCGAGTTTATAGTGAAATGATAACGGCCCTTGGAATATGCTTTAAACGAGCATTGTTTATATGAAAGCTATATATCTCCATTGGTGCAAAAATAAGATAAATTCTGCGGCAGTGTTTCGAATTTGTTAATAATCCAAGCCTCAACTTATTTCTGACCTCCAGTAGTCTTAATTGCTTAAAAAAAAGTATTCCTGTAAATACTTAAGGATGGAGATTTATTTAAAGAAATCAAACATAACTTATAATATAATAAGCCAATTTTGCCCGTACCGGTTTGTGACGCCCAAAAAGATATACAGTTAAAAAAAATATACATAAATATATAAAGATGTACATATATAAAGATATATATTAAATAAAGAATATATAAAATTAATAAAAATAAAAATTAATAATTTTTATTTAATAAAAATTAATAATTTTTATTTAATAAAAATTAATAATCATTAATTAATTAATAATAAATAAAAATTAATAATGAATAAAAATTAATATATAAAGATATATATATATATATTATAAATATATATAAAGAAGTACAGATAAAAAAGATATAAAGATAAATAATAAAGATTATTTCATCACTGAAAGGCTCGAAATTTACAGAGGATGCACACAAGGCCGGGGAGACCTTATTAAAGACAAATATTTTGAAGCTGAAGTTAAAATTTGTTACATTTGCAATTGGCTTGAACTCACAAGGACAAAGGAACCTTAACAAAAACAAAAACTTATTTTAATAAGAAAAGGCTTATTAATCGACAATAAGCAAAACGAAACCTGAAGCATAGCCTGTTTAGATCACCGCACTAGGCCTGAATACATATCAATTTATGAAAGGTGACGACAATCAACCATCGAAACTAAACAAGAAACGATAAAAATCAAATAAAAAACAATTCAGTACCTCCCGTCATCAATTCATCAACAAAAAAAAATCCAACAATTTGATTAATTTAATAAATAAAGAAACCAAAGGACTCATCACCCATAATTTTCATAGGCCCTAAAACAATAGTATTTCATGACGCACAGAAAACTTTGATCGCGTAGTAACTACTCTATTGAAAATAATTTGGTGTATATGTTACCATGAAAGACTAAAATTGGAAAATGTCGATATTCGCCGGTGAATGTCCGAAATTCTTTTTTTCTGCTAGGATTTAGTCAGCCTAGCCCATCAGCTTTGTCAGTTTTATACAAAATTTAATGGTGACAAGTTAGGTTAGGTTAAATTTTAAACAAATATCTGTAAATACTTAAGGATGGAGATTTAAAAATAAATTTTAAACAAATAATTTTAAACAAATAAACAAATTTTCTGCCTGAAACTTCTATTATAAGAAGAGTGAGCCAAACGAACCTTGATGGTGACAACAAATACCGAATAAAAGATTTTATTGTATCGATTCGTAAAGCGAAAAATTCTTTCGTTTTTTCAGATCCACTTAAAAATTTTCGGGCTGGTAAATAGAGCCGATGCAACCTTCATAAACCAATAAAAAAGAAAACTAATCTGGTTATGTTGTTAATCTTGATTGTTTTTCATTTGTGACAGTTTAGACCCTAAAAAGACATTCTCTAAGGTGGATGGAAAAGGGGGTTAAAATCAGAAAGGCAGATTTCGGCATCAGAATGAGAAATTCAGAAAAAAAGATCCTTAATTATCACAAGCCGCATTTGGCGTTTTACTGACAAAATAGAAATTGAATGAAACAGTAAGAAAAACTATTTCTTGTAGTTTTATTGGTTAATTACGGTACTTGTATGATATAGCCCTGACCACTCAAGTTGTTCATCCATTGACGCATTGTGAAACTTTTTTTTATTAGTTTATTTCAGCTTTGCGTGAAACAAGTCAAATAGAAGTGACAGAACAGATGGGAAATTATAATTTGGACTATATATTTGCACATCAGGAGGGGGGGTAAAGTATTTGGACAGTGGGAAGTTAGAAAACGATTCTAACTTCATAATATGCAGAATAATTGTATATGGATGCAGATCCACTACACTTTACCCCACTCCCCTAATGTGCAAATATATAACCCAAATTTGTTTCTAAAGTATTATTTTTTTTATCATACTTAGGTATATTTCATTAGGATTGAGCGTCAGAGACTTAGATGAAGAATATTAGGTCGGGGCTATTTAATAAAAGTACCTAATTTACTTCCCAGGTTATCAGTAAACGCGAATTGGAATCGTTGAGTTATTATCATTCAAGAATATCCAAGATGCCTGATTGCACTTCAACTTATTCAACAAAGCCAAGACATTCGTAGCCAAAATAATAATTACATAGTACATACCGAAATTTTTATGTGCAAAGAAACCCTTTCCTGTCGAAAATTTTACCTTACCATGAAAAAGATCCTTTCTCAGTGAAAGATATCTAACTAATATTGATGAAAGCTTTATTCGTATGTTATTCTGTAGCTATTGCTAACCTTTCATATAGTATTGACAAATATTAAGTAATATAAGGTTGTGATTCAATGTTGCTTCAACAAAATCCATACTAGATTTGAGGAAATTGAACGTGTCATATTATTTGATCTATGTTGCAATTAAGGTAATAACAGTAATAAAAATCCTTGCAGGCCATAACAGCACTTGACGGTGCTTTCATATTTTCTGTACTGTATATATTACGTCATTGTAGCTACAGGTTGTAAGTTGTAGCTAGAATTTTACAGGTGCCAATTACTACAACTCCGAAGATTATATTACTGGCAGAGGTGTCACTATCCAAAATTGGGGGGGGGGGATTTAGTTCATACTGCAATTTTACAGACACTTCTGTTATAGAAATTTTGTACTTGTTAGAGCTGATAATTGCAAAGAATATCTTACTAGCTGAGGACTCACTGCCCAAAACAGGTGGGCGAGAAACCAACGAATTTACTGACCAAGATGGAAATTTTAGCAGAATTTTACAATTCTGCCAAATTCTGCAGCAAGAATTCTGCAGAATATTGCAGAATATTCTTGCTGCAAATATTGCAGCAAGATTTCATGCTGCAATAGCATGCTAATTTCTTTTACAGAACTTGTTACACTTATTAGATGCATTAAATGAAAAGAATATACTGCTAGCTGAGGTGTCACTGCCCAAAACTGGTGGATGAGAAACCAACGAATTTACTGACCAAGATGGAAATTTTAGCAGAGCTTGGCAAACTCGCAGATCCTCATGCTGCAGTAGCATGCTCATTTCTTTTACAGAACTTGTTACACTTATTAGACGCATTAAATGAAAAGAATATACTGCTAGCTGAGGTGTCACTGCCCAAAACTGGTGAATGAGAAGCCAACGAATTTACTGACCAAGATGGAAATTTTAGCAGAGCTTGGCAAACTCGCAGATCCTCATGCTGCAGTAGCATGCTCATTTCTTTTACAGAACTTGTTACACTTATTAGAGGCAGTAAATGAAAAGAATATATTGCTAGCTGAGGTGTCACTGCCCAAAACTGGTGGACAAGAAACCAACAAATTTACTGACCAAGATGGAAATTTTAGCAGAATTTGGAAGAATCGCAAATCATCATGCTGCAAGAGCATGCTCATTTCTTTTACAGAACTTGTTACACTTATTAGAGGCAGTAAATGAAAAGAATATATTGCTAGCTGAGGTGTCACTGCTCAAAACTGGTGGGCAAGAAACCAACAAATTTACTGACCAAGATGGAATTTTCAGCAGAATTTGGAAGAATCGCAAATCCTCATGCTGCAGTAGCATGCTCATTTCTTTTACAGAACTTGTTACACTTATTAGACGCATTAAATGAAAAGAATATACTGCTAGCTGAGGTGTCACTGCCCAAAACTGGTGAATGAGAAGCCAACGAATTTACTGACCAAGATGGAAATTTTAGCAGAGCTTGGCAAACTCGCAGATCCTCATGCTGCAGTAGCATGCTCATTTCTTTTACAGAACTTGTTACACTTATTAGAGGCAGTAAATGAAAAGAATATATTGCTAGCTGAGGTGTCACTGCCCAAAACTGGTGGACAAGAAACCAACAAATTTACTGACCAAGATGGAAATTTTAGCAGAATTTGGAAGAATCGCAAATCATCATGCTGCAAGAGCATGCTCATTTCTTTTACAGAACTTGTTACACTTATTAGAGGCAGTAAATGAAAAGAATATATTGCTAGCTGAGGTGTCACTGCTCAAAACTGGTGGGCAAGAAACCAACAAATTTACTGACCAAGATGGAATTTTCAGCAGAATTTGGAAGAATCGCAAATCCTCATGCTGCAGTAGCATGCTCATTTCTTTTACAGAACTTGTTACACTTATTAGACGTATTAAATGAAAAGAATATATTGCTAGCTGAGGTGTCACTGCCCAAAACTGGTGGATGAGAAGCCAACGAATTTAGTGACCAAGATGGAAATTTTAGCAGAGCTTGGCAAACTCGCAGATCCTCATGCTGCAATAGCATGCTCATTTCTTTTACAAAAATTGTTACACTTATTAGAGGCAGTAAATGAAAAGAATATATTGCTAGCTGAGGTGTCACTGCCCAAAACTGGTGGACAAGAAACCAACAAATTTACTGACCAAGATGGAAATTTTAGCAGAATTTGGAAGAATCGCAAATCCTCAGGCTGCAAGAGCATGCTCATTTCTTTTACAGAACTTGTTACACTTATTAGAGGCAGTAAATGAAAAGAATATATTGCTAGCTGAGGTGTCACTGCCCAAAACTGGTGGGCAAGAAACCAACAAATTTACTGACCAAGATGGAATTTTCAGCAGAATTTGGAAGAATCGCAAATCCTCATGCTGCAGTAGCATGCTCATTTCTTTTACAGAACTTGTTACACTTATTAGACGTATTAAATGAAAAGAATATATTGCTAGCTGAGGTGTCACTGCCCAAAACTGGTGGACAAGAAACCAACAAATTTACTGACCAAGATGGAAATTTTAGCAGAATTTGGAAGAATCGCAAATCCTCATGCTGCAAGAGCATGCTCATTTCTTTTACAGAACTTGTTACACTTATTAGAGGCAGTAAATGAAAAGAATATATTGCTAGCTGAGGTGTCACTGCCCAAAACTGGTGGGCAAGAAACCAACAAATTTACTGACCAAGATGGAATTTTCAGCAGAATTTGGAAGAATCGCAAATCCTCATGCTGCAGTAGCATGCTCATTTCTTTTACAGAACTTGTTACACTTATTAGACGCATTAAATGAAAAGAATATATTGCTAGCTGAGGTGTCACTGCCCAAAACTGGGGGGCAAGAAACCAACAAGTTTACTGACCAAGATGGAAATTTTAGCAGAATTTGGAAGAATCGCAAATCCTCATGCTGCAAGAGCATGCTCATTTCTTTTACAGAACTTGTTACACTTATTAGAGGCAGTAAATGAAAAGAATATACTGCTAGCTGAGGTGTCACTGCCCAAAGCTGGTGGGTGAGAAACCAACGAATTTACTGACCAAGATAGAAATTTTAGCAGAATTTGGCAAACTCGCAGATCCTCATGTTGCAATGCAAAAAGGCTGTGATTGCAGAGAATATACTGCTAGCTGAGGTGTCTCTGCCCAAAACTGGCGGGTCAGAAACCATCGAATTCAAAGACCAAGATAAAAATTTTGGCCGAATCCAGCAGAATCGCAGATCCTCGTTTTGCAATAGCACACTCATTTCTTATACAGAAACTGTTATACTTATTAGAAGCAGTAACTGGAAAAAATATACACCTAGCTGAGGTGGCACTGCCCAAAACTGGTGGGTGAGAACCCAACAAATTTACTGATAAGGATGAAAATTTTGGTAGAGTTTGGCAAACTCGCAAATCCTCAAGCTGCAATCTCACACTCGTTTCTTTGGTGACCAATATCGAAATTTTGGTAAAATTTGACAAAGTTGCAGTTCCTCATGCTCATTTCTTTTATAGAAATTGTTGTACTTATTAGAGGTAGCAACTGCAAATAATATACTGCTAGCAAAGGTGTCACTGCCCAAAACTGGCAGGTGAGGAACCAGTGAATTTAATTGCCAAGATTGGAATTTTGGTAGAAACTGGCAAAATTGCTGCTTCTCCTGCTGCAATCTCAATGGCTAATTTCTTTACAGAAATGTATGTATTTATTAGGGGTTTTGACTGCAAAGAACATATAGCTAGTTGAGGTGTCACTGCCCAAACCTGGGGAGTGAGAAACCAATAAATTTACTGATTACAATCGAAATTTTTTGTACAAATTGGCAATTTTGCATAGCTGCATGGGATACTTCAAATTATCATCCAGCCATACATTTTTAGATCTAACAGCTCTTAATATTATTCATACTGTTCTGACATTCTAAAAGTCCCTGCAATTCCTTGCATGTAGTCTGATTTTAGCCCTCTGTTGGTATCTTCAAGGTTATTCATTTGACTTCCAGCTGTGGCACAGTGTTGTCATTCCTTAGCGACCTTCGCCCATCTGGTGCCTCATTTATTTTTAAGCATTAATTTTAACATATTAATTGTTGCAGACTTGCATTTTTTCCTTTCTTATAATTTGGACATATTTTTCATTGGGACTTTTTGTTTTCTATAATTATGTTGATTCTGTTTTGGTTGATTTTGAGTTGGTTATAAAAGGTGGTGTTGTATGAGTCTTTAGGTAAGTACACTTTTTGTAGGGACTTTGGACTCTTGTATTGCCTGATTTGAGTTGCAGCTCAGTTATATTCATATGAACTCTCTCTCACCCTCTTGTTTTTACACATAAATGTTTTAAACAGCTTGTTTTTAAATATTTATTAGTGTAATGTCCAAATACTTTGCTGTCAAATAGAGCATTCAGACATTTGTTGAAATATAATCAAGTTTTAACCACATGTTAATTTATCAATTAGTTAAGTATTTCAGTCAAGTTAAACGCTAGTTCAGTAGTTTCTTACTATAATAATAATAATAATAATAATTTATTTTTAACCCACATTATAACAAGTTATGGCACTTGTGGAGTAACAAAAAGAAAAAAAAATGAAATACACTACAAGTAAAATACACTACAAATAGAAAAAACATTACGCTACAATGAGATTAACCGAACAGACGGACCAAAGGATGATGAGGCGATAAACGATAAAAAGCTGATTCCGACAACCTTCCATACATGAGGGCCAACTTTGCACTTATATCAGGGACATCAAACTTACGAATTATCTTCCTATTGCTATACCAAGGGGGGAGATAAAGTAAAAATTTACAATATCTGAAATAAAAAATCCGAATCTGATTAACATCTTTTTTCTTTAGAAGAAATCTTATTTCTTCTTAATCCTATCTTAAAGGGCTTTATGGAATTCGTTTAAAAACCTCAATCTGATACACTGAATGATCAAGAACTTGGAAATAATTGTGAGAATGAGAATGTGAGCATTGTGAGAATGAATCTTAGAAATAAATGGAGAGTGCAGCACCTGAAATTAACCACTGAGAGATCACGGTTCTCGCCATATTTCTCGATCATGGGTTCATGGCATCTTTATCTACCATATATTGACCACAGCAAATCTCTCCCAAATACAAAAAAGCAACTTCATTCTATCCTTATAAATAAATTCAAGAATCAGTGATAAAAAAAATCTTAAAGTAAATAGTTGTTTGTTTGATGTTGATAAGGTGGGCTCATTTTTTTTTTTTTCAAAATAAGTTTGCCGGTCATCAGTCACCCTCGCTTGCACACTGTTTTGTTTTGTTTTTCGGATTGATATTTGCCGAGTGTCAGTTGTATTGTGGGTGGGTTCCTGTTTAGTGATGAGTCGTAGATTTATTTATATTTATTTTATGCATTTGTTTTTATTTCTTTTTTTGTCAAATAGGTGTGCTATATTGTTATACCGGGTCTTTGTCAATAGACCTTGTGTCTCCGGCTTTACCCTTTTTTATATTGTGTGTGTTGTACAGAAGTTTAAATAAAAATCTTGAAATCTTGAATCTTCAAACATGGTTTCAACTTTTTACCTCAACTTCTTCCCATCCAATAAAAAATGGAAATACCGTGTGAAAACATGCTATAATTTAGGACAAAAATTCAAACTTGCCTTAGAATCCAGTTCAAATGAAGGAAATCTAAAATAATTATTAAAAAAATAATATTTCAAAACAAGCGATTTACTCAAAACAGTTTTCATAGTTATTGTACAAACTGCTTTCCCTCTATAATAAAAAAAATAAAAAAGAAAAAAAAGTGTAGGGTAGGCACATCCCTAGAGAAGATAAGATTCTAAGCAGAGGGTGTTTTGCTATCTTAGAATCTAGCTGAATGACACTTTTCAGGTATGGGTCCAAAAGGTGTTTGAAATGTCAATGAAATGATTTTAAAGAGGATTAGCCTTTGATGAGCTTTGTTGTATTAAAGTTAAACTTTCAGAAATAATTAAACAGTTCATGGTAACGAACTGCAGTAAGGAGCGACCCGGCTCAATAGTAACTAAAACTCTAAATATGGAATTTTGATACCAATAGCTACATCAAAAGAATTGCATTTTAATGCTGATTTTAAATATATAAGTTTCATCAAGTTTAGTTTTACCCATCAAAAGTTAGGAGCCCGAGAAAATTTGCCTTATTTTAGAAAATAGGGGGAACCCCCCCCCCTAAAAGTCATAAAATCTTAACGAAAATCACACCATCAGATTCAGCGTATCAGAGAACCCTGTTGTAGAAGTTTCAAGCTTCTATCTACAAAAATTTGGAATTTCGTATTTTTTGCCAGAAGGCAGATCATGGATGTGTGTTTATTTTTTATTTATTTTTTTTCCCCAGGGGTGATTGTATCAACCCAGTCGTCCTAGAATGTTGCGAGAGAGCTCATTCTAACGGAAATGAAAAGTTCTAGTGCCTTTTTTAAGTGACCAAAAAAATTGGAGGGCACCTAGGCCCCCTCCCATGCTAATTATTTTCCCAAAATCAACGGATCAAAATTCTGATATAGCCATTTTATTCAGCGTAGTCGAAAAACTTTATAACTATGTCTTTGGGGACGACTAACTCCCCCACAGTCCCCGTGGGAGGGCCTACAAGTTAAAAATTTGACCAGCGCTTACATATAGTAATGGTTATTGGGAAGTGTACAGACGTTTTCAGGGGGATTTTTTGGTTGGGGGGAGGGGTTGACAAGAGAGGGATATGTTGGGGAACTTTCCATCGAGGAATTTGTCATGGGAGAAGAAAATTTCCATGAAGGGAGCACATGATTTTCTAGCATTATTTAAAAAAAAAACAATGAAAAAATAAATATGAAGTTTTTTCAACTGGATGTAAGGAGCAGCATTAAAACTTAAAACAAACAGAAATTATTACGCATATGAGGGGCTCATCTCCTCCTAATACCTCGCTCTTTATGCTAAATTATTAGTAATTTCATTATTATTATTAGTAATTTCAACTATTTATTCTATGGCTTTTGTGATCCGGGGGTCATTCTTAATGAATTGGGACAAAATTTAATCTTTAGTGTAAAGACCGAGGTACTGACGAGGGGGTGAACTCCTCATATATGTAATAAAAACATGAGATTACAAAAGTTTGTTACGTAATCTAATTTATAAGTTACGTTTATCTTTCAATCATAAAAATATTCGTAAAAAATTTAAAGTTTAGTTCCCTTTTTAAGTAACCAAAAAATCGCAGGGCAACTAGGCTTCCTCCCCCGTTCCTTTTTTTCTCAAAATCATTTGATCAAAACTATGAGAAAGCCATTTAGCAAAAAAAAAAAAACTTTCAAATTTCGTGTTGATTATTCCTCTGTGGAGAGCCAAAATCAAAACATGCATTGATTCAAAAACGTTCAGAAATTAAATAAAAAAACAAGTTTTTTTAGCTGAAAGTAAGGAGCGACATTAAAACTTAAAACGAACAGAAATTACTTCGTATATAAAAGGGGCTGCTTCCTCATCAACGCGCTGCTCTTTACGCTAAAGTTTTTTTTACTGTTTTAAAAATCAGAGTTGAGAGAAAGAGTCAAATTTTAGCGTAAAGAGGGGGCCGTTAATGAGGAAGCAGCCCCTTTCATATACGAAGTAATTTCTGTTCGTTTTAAGTTTTAATGTCCCTCCTTACTTTCAGCTAAAAAAACTTGTTTTTTTTATTTAATTCTAAAACAAAAATGAGGCCAAATAAAAGCATTTTTGAACCTTTTGGCTCTGCTAAGTTCTAATTTAACGAGTCTTAAAGAATTTGGAAAAACATATCTTAAATTTCAGAAACAATTAAAACTTGGCTTAGAATTCTAATCAAATCACTTTAATTGCATTTACAGATATGGAGGGAAAGTAAAGCAGACTCATACATTACAGAAATTTTTTTTTCCAAAGTTAAGATACATATAGACCTATCTTCAATCTAATGGGAGTAGGGCATGGGTAACTTGTAAAAGTAGAAATTTTTCCTCAATTGTATCTTTCTCAGAAATTTAGACTAGATATTCAATATTACAGTAATTTTGCCAGTTACACTAATTATGATAATTTTGCATTATTATTAAACTACAAATATGCCAAGAAATACTAAACACAAGGTAGCATCGGTGTTTCATTATTGACAAAATAAACACAATAGGACCTTGAAATAGAACCTCCCAGCAAATAATTTAGGCTCTGAATTCATCCCTGAAAGTATGATTATTGTAAAGTATGATTATTGTAACTCAACCACTTTCCATTATTAAGAAAAGCTCATCACTGCCCAAGGGGATATTCTCAAGCCCTATTTATCAGACTTTAGCCCTAGCCCTGTTTGTAAGGCTTTAAAGTATCTATGATTTCAGATCCTGTTTTATTTGCTATTGCATTAACAAAAAAAAATGCAGATGTGTTTATTGCAATGAGGTTGAGGCTAGTCATTTTAAACCATTAATGGTTTTATTATAGCTCTGGTTTCATAATTTTAATTATTGGATAGTCTCAAACCTGGTTGTATGAGCTAAAAAGTGACAATCAAGCCCATTTTAATAATGATGAGAGTCGTTTTTCAAATATTGCTTTAGCTTTAAAAATAAGGATATATTGTTCATAATAAGATTAAGGCAAGTCCTAGACTAACCTAGGATTATAAAAGGTCAGCACTCTTTAGATTGAAAAGGGGTGAAGGTAGGTGCTTCAAAATATATAGAAAATATTTAAATGCTGACTACTTCTGAAGGAAACACGCTGTACAAATAAAACAGTGCCTTTAGTTTCCATTGTTGATACTATTTAAAAATATTATGATCACTTTTCTGAAAATGCACTGCAACCCTCATGGTCCTAGATTATGCAGCATGTTTTTTTGTTTTTTTTAAATTAGACAATCATGTTTCCTTTCACTTTTATGAATTTTTTAAAACGGCAGAATTATATTTTGGTAAAAAGTATTGTAATCAATCACAGATAAAAGTTGAGTTGAGACTGCAGAAACCTACTTATACAAAGAGCCTATGGTGCATCACTATATCCAATTAATGTAGAAATATTTTAGCCCCCCTATCTTGCTGGACAACGCAAATTTGAAATAATTGATTTTGTTTATGTAACTATTTTCTGTTAAATCTGTCATAGGCAGCACAATAGCATTGCCTAAGTAAAGAGCAATGTGGGCACAATGTATTGTTGTTTTTTTTTTAGACCGGGGCACTTTTTATTGAAGGAGTTGTCATAGAAATTTCGAAAAGGGCTCATTCGATTGGAAATTGAAAGGGCTACTGCCCTTTTTAATAGTTGAAAGTGATTGGAGGGCAACTAACCCCCTTCCCATGACCACTATTTCTCCAAACACATTCAATCAAAATTTTGAGATAGACATTTTGTTCAACCTAGTTGAAATATTTGGAAATTATGTCTTTGAGGATGACAACCCAACAACCCTCAGGGCAAGGGTTGTAAGTAATGCCCAAGGGGCATTTAAGGTTTATAAAGAAAGGGTGATTGTATAAAGTTTTTAGGGGGCTCATTGGATTTGAAATCAGATGTTCAAACACCTTTTTTAAGATTCAGAGTGATCAGAGGGCAGATACCCCCCCCCAGACCTTGTATTTTCCTGAAATGTATCTGACAGAAATTCTAAGATGGCCATTTGTTGCCATAGAAACTTCTAAAAGGGCTTATTTGATTGAAAATTGAAGTGGCTAGTTTCCCTTTTAATAGTCAAAAGTGATTAGAGGGCAACTAACCCCCCTCTTACACCCACCATTTCCCCAAACAATCCAACCAAAATTTCAAGGTAGCATATTTGTTCAGCATTTGTTCAGCACCAAATATTGTTCAGCATAGTTAAAAGATCTGGAAATTATGTCTTTGAGGATAATGACCCCCCACAGCCCTCAGGGCAAGGGCTGTAAGTTATACCCTGGGGGCATATAAGGTATATATAGAAAAAATGATTACATAAACTTTGGACGGGGATCATTCAATTGTTAGTCAAAAGTTTTAGTGCCCTTTTTAAAAATCAGAGTGATTGGAGGGTAAATACCCCCCAAGCCCCACATTTTCCCAAAATGCATCTGATAGAAATTTTGAGATGGCCATTTGTTGTCTTAGAAACTTCAAAAAGCACTAATTCAATTGGAAATTGAAAGGGCTAGTGTCATTTTATATAGTCAAAAGTGATTGGAGAGAAACTAGCCCCCCTCTCATGCCCACCATTTGCCCAAACCCATCTAATCCAAATTTTTAGATGTCCATTTTGTTCACCATGATTATAATAAATAGCTGAGTAAAACTCAAAACAATCAAAAATTAATATAGAGTAGGGCTGATAACTCTAATGACTTCTCAAGACCAGAATACAATTTGCACTTTACTGAAAACAAAATACACTTGAAATGTTTTCACCCTTCTTATTTTCAGAAATGAAAAATTATCAAGATCTTAACAAAGAAATGCTAGTACATGTCAATTTAACTGACAATTCATGGTCATTTGTTTGTTTGTTTTTTTCAGTAAAGCCCAAATTGTGGTCTGGTCTGGCCTAGGGGTTATCAGCCCTACTCATGATAATATTTGCTTGTTTTGAGTTTTACTTGTCTATTTATCATAATTACTGTTCATTAATATATTGATAGTGTTTTGTGGTAGTTTTACTCTTGGAAGATTATTTGACTTTATTTTTGCTCATTCTTTGCTTAATAGAGCTCTTTGCTTTTTATTTAAAAACTTGAATTATGGAAAAAAAATTTTAATCAATTTGAACTAAAGAGTAATGATGGCAAAATGCTCAGAGTGTACAACTCATAATTGTGTTTATATATATATATATATATATATATATATATATATATATATATATATATATATATATATATATATATATATATATATATATATATATATAGGTAAATTTGTATTTTACAACATAATTTAGCAAGGATGAAAGTGAATACATCATTTGATGCCTTTACATATATCAGTAGTTGTTTCTGGGGACAATTCTATTCTGATTCCATATTAGGGTCCCAAAAACTAAGACAGTCTGTTGTTGCATAACTGCAAATTGGAAGTGCACATCCCAGCAAAATTGGTGTCAACTTTGGCAAGTTTCTGGCTCTTTTTAAAATTTTACAGAGTTGTTTTGAAAACAGTATTTTACAGTATTTAAGAGTAAGGAAAGTAATAACTACCACTCCCAAATCAGCAACAAATGACAATCTTTAATTGATAACCAGTTTTCTTTAAAAAATACTTTTAGACTAGGTCTTTTACCTAGGGTAAAAGAGCTCTTTATGGGAAAGACCATTTTTGTTTGGGATTCCAGAAAAACAACAATGGGTTTTTGGACCACCCTTATTTTAGTTCAGCATGATCAATGTGAGGGCAGTAGCAAGAACCCTACCTCCTTGGTCAAATTTTCACCAATAACTTGTTGGCATAGATTAAAAATGTGTGTTTTCACAAGCATTGAAAAGAAAAAAATATATTTGATATTGTTCTTTATAGAATAAATATCAAGCAAAAAAAGTTATATTATTAGAATTGGAAGAAAATAAGCTTTCCATTAACATGTGAATATAACTGAAACACTAAAAGGGGTAAAATTCCAGTTTAGTGACTTCTTGCTATCTTGGAAAGGGGTTAGGTTGGGAAAATGAAATTTTCAGGGACAGGTCTACAGACCAAAGTATATCCTGAGAAGGTATTTTAAAGTAACCACCTCCACTCTTTCTCCCTCTAGAGGGCCCTGAAATTGGCCTACATGACAAGTCTATACCTATTGAAATTTTGACAAAACAACATTTTACCTTAATTTTCAGTTACCAGTTACTTTTTCTCTGCCTTTAGTTCTGAAAATGCAATTCCTGTTATTTTAGCAGAACTCTGAGCCATATCAATGTTTTTTTTTTCAAAATTTAGGAAATGTATTTCCATATCTTTAAAACCTTATAAATTGGGATTGAGCAAAGTTGTGAAGCTGAAAACAATTTTGTTGTACTTTATTCAAGCAGAAGATTTATTTTGCAAGATTTCACTTTTATAACAGAGATACTTTTAAAGGTCATCAAAGGTCAGGACCCTCTAGAGGGAGAGGGAGTGGAGGTAGGTACTTTGAAATACCTTCCTGGGACATACTTTAGCCTGTAGACCCATCTCTTAGGAAGTAGGTAGCCTAACACCTTAGGAAGGGTGAAACAAAATGATGTCCTTTTATGAAGGATATCAGTCAACATTTTCAAAATTTCACAGTGTTTCTTTTGAGTGGGCCTGTAGGCCTACTCAAAAGATGTAGACTAGTAATAACTGTCTTTTATTTGTTTAGCATATTCCTTTCAGGTGAGGCCAACCAACCAACCATTAGATATTTGGCAAATACCTTCTTTAGGGATTACTGAGGCTTTTGATTCATTACTGAGAGTGTCAATCACCTTCATCAACTAGGCCTAGCCTACAGCAGCCTAAAGGAAGCCCCTTGTCTTAGAATTTTACTTATAGGTAGCATAAATCTCAAAATTCAGTTTTTCCTTTTGTAACACATATCGAGGGTTTTAACCTATGCTTAATTAGAGGTAAAAAGCTTATTAAGCCAATTTTTAAAGTTAATTCTCAGGAGACCCAAGGGACACAACCCTCAAAAACATTTACCATCATGGTAAATTTATCTAAACCTAATATTGTAACCTTTCATGGTTAAGCGCTCAACTAAGTTTTTATTAATCAAGCGAAACCCTCAAAAAACTAAAATAAATAACTCACAAAATTTGGAATTTAAACATCCATTTATAAAACGTATTTGCCATTTAATGCCATCTATTTTAAAATACGTATAGCTAGCGATAAAATAGCCAAAATCTGCTGAATATGAGCTAAAAAACACAAACAAGCTGAAGTTATTAAAGATTGCCGTCACTATTCATAAAAGAAATTCTTTTGTGACTGAAATTGTAAGTTTTTCCAAAAAAATGATAAACCAACCCCGTTTTCATTCAATTTCAATCCTAAATCAACCATAGAATCTGCACAGGCTCAAATGGCTTTACGACTTTACTTTGGAAGCTATTTCTTATCAAATCCCAAATGTTTCCATTCCATGTCGCAGATCTTGCAATGCAAGGAACTAAAACCTCTGACAACTTCTTAATCGAACGTAATTCGCTAACAAAAACATAACATACTACAAAAACATAACAAAGTAGCTCAAATACCACAAACTGCTATCCTTAGTTAAAAGCCAGGCTGACCACACCCTCACATAGGTTTTTGAACTCTTATATGCTCCAAGATAGTCCAGTGCTTTGAATCCAAGAAGCCGCTAAATGCATATTGTGGTAATTTCCCCAAACACATCTAATCAAAATTTTGAGATAGCCATTTTCTTCAGGGTAGTTGAAAGGTCCAAAAGTTCTGTATTTGAGGATGGCAACCATTGGAGGATGAGAAAGGTTATAACTTATAACCTTTGCCCCCGGGTTTTTGGTGATTATGTAAATTCCGGGCGTAATGATATACAATTGTTGGACTGTTTTGAAAAAAAAACGGCAATCTCAAAATTTCGATCGGTACTTCTGGAGGAAAAAAGGGTGTGAGGATGACCTATTGCCCTCTTATCACTTTTGACTATTAAAATTGGGAACTGTAACTTTCCATTTCCAATCAAGTGAGCCAACACCAAAGTTTATACAACCATCCTCTCCATAAGAAAATGCTATGCCACCACGACACAACTTACAAACCTTGCTCCCGGAGTCTGTGTTACCCCCCAAAGGCACTTATATGATACATGGACTATTTTGAACAAAATAGTTATCTTAAAATTTGATCAACTTGATTCGATCAAAAAATATTGCGTAGGGGAGGGCTATTTACCCTTCGATTACTTTCGACTCTTAAAAGAGAACTACAATTTCCAACATACCATCAAATAAGCCGTGTTCGAAGCTAATACGACAACCCCTTATAGTCATACCTTATATAATCCTAGGGCACGACTTACAACCCTTGCCCCCGGGCTCTGGGTGGTTTTGTCAACCTTGGAGTTTTCACTTTATGACCTTTGGTCTATTTTCGAAAAAATGGCCATCTAAAGTATTCGATTGGATTGATTTGAGGAAAAGAGGGCAGCGTGGGAGTGGAATAGTTGCTCTTTGATCACTTTTGACTGTTAAAAAAAGATATAGATCTTCCAACTTCCAATCAAAGGAGCCCCATCAGACTTTTGTATCATTAACCCTTCCATACAGACCGTATATGCCCCTCGGACATAACTTACATAACCTAAACCGGGTCACAGGAATTGTGACGACCCGGAAGTTCTAGCTGTCTGACTTTTGGATTATTTTGAACGAAATAGCTATCCCAAATTGTTGATAGGATGTATTCGGATAAAAGAGGGTGTGTGCGGGGGGGAGGGGGGCTAGCCATCCTTCATTCGCTTTTGATTCTTAAAAAACAACTAGAAATTTCAATTTCTAAGGAAATATATATACTTATATACTCCTGAAGAATATATACTTATATACTTACATATACTATATACTTATATATATACTATATACTTATATACTATATACTGTATACTTATTATATACTATATATACTTATATACCCCTGAAGAATAGCTTACAACACTTACCTCTGGGCTAGGGGGAGATGTGATGACCCTGGAGTTTTTTTTTTATCTGGTCTTTGAACTATTTTGGACGAAATGGCTCAAAATCTTGATCAGATGCATTTGGAGAAAAGAGGGCGTGAGGGTGGGGCTAGTTGCCCTTCGGTTATTTTTGACTCTTAAGAGGGGCACTAGAACTTCCCATTTCTGATCGAATAAGCCTCCTGCAATGTAAGAGCTGGTGGCAAAATGTGTTTTTTAAGAACCAGGGGTAATTTTGTACATTCACTTTTCTTTACCGTAATAAAATAAAATTTCAGAAAGTAAAAATAGTGCTCAAAATTGATTTTTCAAAATCTAGGGGCAGGAGTTCAAGGAGGAAAGCCTAGCCCCAAATTAACATCTCTGGGTGGGAAATGCAAATTCAGAACTTTTTTTCAAAATGAATATCATGAAACGGAGCTTTCCTCCAAAGTTTACAAAATTTTCGTAATATAAATGAAACGATTTTTATTGGAAATTCTACATCACCTTAAGACTTGGGGCGTGTTGTGAAGACAAACCAGCTAAAACCAGTATGAAGATTGAAAAGTATTCTCAAAAATAAAAAATGAGGCTATTTAATAGCAATTTCCTTTCTGCACTTCTCCACAGCAGCGATTGCTGGAATTTAAGCCAACAGCAAAAAAGATGGATTCTTGCCTTCAGAAAATTCTGAATATCAACTGGAAAGATCACCTCACTACATAAACAGTGCGATCTGTCTCTGGCAAGCCCATAGTTACAGACGTTATCAGCAATGAAGGTGGTCATACCTTGGGCACGTGACCTGTATAAAGATGATAGGATCCCTAGACAGATATTGGAATGGCAACCTCAAGGAAATCGCGAGAGAGGTTGGCCAAAGAGCAACTTGCGTCGCAGATATCAAGGGGACCTTTTCAACATTCAGATGACGGTACAATTCCAATGGGAAGATGTTTCGGTGGCAGCGCACGTGCAGGTCGACTGGCGGATTGTCGTGGATTCCCTGCGCAACTTTGGAGGCACAGGAGGGTTTAAGGTAAGGTAAGTTAACTGAGCCGAATGGCACTTAATGAAGAGAACAGATTTTGGTACATGCATTCGTAAAATAGAAAATTCTTTTTTTTTCTGATCTGCTTAAACAACATAAGGCACGTTAACAGGACTGAGGCAACCAACATTAAGTAACAAAAAAGAAAAAACATTTGACTGTTTTAAAACAACCAAATGTCACTTCAGGATTATAAATATGGGAGGGATTGTAATATATTTATGAAAATTCAGACCCTAAGAGGATGTTTCCAAAGGTAGAGAGAGGAGTGCAGGAGAGGGTAGAAAGCAAAAAGGAGGATTCTGGACGCAGGATAAAAAAAGAATAATTATTAGTACCATGTGAAGCAATAGCTCACTATCAGCAAATTAATTTTTTTTTTGTGTGTGAGAAAAAACAAATGACGCACAAAATCGTATAATATAAAAAATAAATTCTTGCCGTCTATATAGGTTTATCTAACTCTGTACTATTGGTATCAAAATTCCATTTTTTAGAGTTTTGGTTACTATTGAGCCGGGTCACTCCTTACAACAGTTCTTTACCACGAATTGTTTGATCAGTACTGTTATACAGTTTAGTTTCCATTAATCTTTCAGTGACTGTAATTAGCTGCGTAATTATAATAATTAGTTTAAAGTAAAACAGTTCAAAATAGGAATGAAACCTTTTAATTGACAGTGAACAGATATAAAATTATTTAACTGGATATTTCGAACACATATACAGTGTTCATCATCAGCAGTAAAACTGGACCAAGTGTAATTAATTTTTCATCAAGGACCTTAACGTTACAAGAAAAGTCCCTATTAGAAAAAGGGCCAAAATTTTGAGTTTTACTGCTGATGATGAACACTATATATGTGTTCGAAATATCCAGTTAAATAATTTTATGTCTGTTCACTATCAATTAAAAGGTTTCATCCCTATTTTGAACTGTTTTACTTTCGTCATGGAAAGGTAGTGTGGTCTTCGAAGTTATCTAATAATTAGTTTGTTATGGTAGATTGTTAGAATGAATATCACGCCAGTTAACTTTCTTAAATCCAATAAAGCTGACTGCACAGGCTTCATCTAAGAACCAAAATCTAAGTGAAGTGTTATAAAGAGAAATAGACATATCAATTTTTTTATCCAAGATCATAGGGGTGTTTGAAAAAAAAGCGCAGAGGGGGCTGGTTGCCTCAGTCCTTATTGGTCTTCTATTTTATCCACGAAAAAGTTCTGTGACATGGGGATACATTTATATTTTTATTTATAACATATTTATCTTTTTTTAGATAGTCATGAATGAATAAAAAATAGCGACTAAGACCGCACTGCCTTTCGATATCAAACAAACACAAAGTAGAAACAATAGGAAAATTTCAGTTGAAATATAATTCAGAGGAAATATCCACTGAATTCCACATTATTAGAAAGAAAATCCCTATTTTTCTACTTTGTGATTGTGTGAAATGAATAAATTTGTCATTTTTTCGAACTTACACTAATACGCAGGATTTTTTTTTAATTTTCGAACGACAAAAAATAAACAAAGTATATATGGGGTTTTGTCGACTTCCGTCATTAAAAAAAAAATTGTAGCATAGGAGAGTTGAGACAAAAGAAGGGATGGGATTCTCTCCTATCTACGTTCCCCCAAACATGGCCTTACATAGCAACAGATAGAATTCCATAGCAGCAGATAAGCATCAAAACGAAACTGTAGTTGGTTTGCCCCCCCCCCCAAAACAAACACACGAATACAAGGAGTTACGGTGTGGGGTCCATCTGCTATCTACACAGCGTACCTATTACGTGACATAGAGTCCGTCCAGAAAAGAGCAACAAGGATTATACTCCAAAACCGCAATCTACCCAATGCTCAAGCCTTCGCTCCACTTAAAGTCCGGCTTGAACACCTTATTCAGCAATGTGGAAAATCCGTCCTAGCCAATAAGAGCTACCGATCAATGCTACCCGAACCAGCCCCTCCCAGTAGCCGAAATCGATTACAAAATAAACTTCTACCCCTTAAAGTACGAACTAATCGTTACGCCAACTCATTTGTGCCTTTCTTCACATCAGTTTTCAATGCTGAGTTGTAGTGTGTGATTTTTGTTGAAATGTATGATTTTGTAAAAAAAAAACTGAATTTAGCTATGCTACGATAATTTTTAAATATACCAATCTCTCTTTCTCTCTCTGGTATATTTAAATACAAATAATTAACATAAAATATTTTAAAGGGTAAAGACCTCAATTCTTCCAAGAAAGAGGAGAAAATATGAAGCTCTAGATTCACTGAGCAAGTTGGCAACAGCAGAAGGTACCTCGGGACAAATGAATCCACGCTGAAAGCTTCACTGATAAGATGGAGCAAAACACTTAGTTTCAAGCTCATCTATAACGACTACTTCGAATAGTTTGCAAGAGTTGATGAAAGATAATAGGTCGGAACAAAGTGAGTTAAAAAGTAGTTTTATCCTTCTTGGGAATATGGGTGACGTCACCATTGCAGAATGATGACGTGATAGTCCGTAGGGCAAGGATTATCTGTGTGACGAATGTTAGATGCTGCACGAAGGAGCGGCCCCATATATCCCCCCATGTATTTTCCATACGTTTCTATTACAGGTAATAATGAAGATAATCCTTAAAGACAGTTATATCATCACTAACATAGACTTCAGTCATCCTACAATTTCAGGTAGCAACCAAAAATAGCACTTCTTGGAATAAAAAATACTGGAAAACATAAAAATCTACATGGCCGAAATCTAGCAGCCAGAGGTTTAGAATCCCTCTTTTTAAGTGCAAACCCTCTCAGCCCGTTTAGCAACCTGGCAAAGGGCAAATCACAACTCTTAGCAACCAAAAATCAAAAACATGTTTTGAAAAAAAGATTTTTATACAGAAAAATTGTCGTACGAAGCTCATTCGGAATTAGTAAATTTTATTTACTAATAAAAGTATATGTACAGTAGTTCCCATTCAATGAGGCTTTAATTCCTCCCTTTCTCTCTTTTCGCATCGATTTTCTTGGCATAAGGATAAAGAATAGAATTTTAAAAACTTTATAAAGTCATTTTAAGGGGAGTAAGTTTATTTTTTCTATTTTTGGGAGTTCAAACACTATATCCTATTTCTATTTTTATAATTTAGGTAATTTTTCAAATTTGCGGGAATATCAAAAATTAAAAATCGTTGAATATAGCTGGTATCTTTATTTATGTTCCAGCAAATTGGTTTGAATGTGGAAGACCTTTGAAAGGCTAGGCCACACACCCTATAAAATTACTCCTCAGTTTTGCCACTCCTATCTTTTGTTTAAATACTAAATTTTCAAACAATAAAAAAATAATAATTTGTCTCAAACCTGTATTGTTCCATCAGGAGGTAAAATTATATTGTTTTCTAGAAGATATTCAACTGAGCTTGCATGCATACCTAGTATCTACGATTATCTTTTTTTTTTAAATTAACTAAAAGTAAAAAGCGGCTGGAGGGCAGTCCCCCTCCCTCATACACCCTTTTCCCCCAAATTCATGTAATCAAACTTTTGATTTTTTTTTCAAAATAGTCCAAAGATTAAATAACTATAACTCTGGGGTTGCCACACCCCCTCCCAGCCCCTGGTGCAAGGGTTGTAAGTCCTGCAAGTTGCCCGTCGTTAACATATAAGGACTTTTATTGGAATTAATTTAAAAATAAATTTCCACAAAATTAGTTTTCAAAAAAAGTAAAGATACATTAAGAAAAAAAAAAGAAAACTAAAATTTACTTGCCAAGCGTAAAACTACCATAAATCACCGTCAATAAATAATCGAAACCCAAAAGGAGCAGAAACAAACTTGAGTAGAGATGACGTTCAATACTCGCTAAATTTATTTCGTTTACAGTTAAAATTGAAAAGCCGATTAAATTAACACAGTAAAAAGAATGAACAAATACCCCTTTGAAGTGAATCTTTCAGCGAATGGGTTACAAATGGGTGAACGCTAAGATCCATCTGGTCGGTGCTGACGCAACAAGGAAATTAATCTTAAGGCTGAGACGAGATGTTGTTTTACTATAGAGTTTAATATTGACTCCTTACTTAATACACTGAAATACGACCTTGATGAAATGGGATTTGCTTGAGCAGTCATAGCCAATTTTGTTCCCTAAGACTTATACAAGTGGCAGCACAGAAGTAGATATAAGAAGCAAAAACTCAATGAAGCTTTTGGTTCTTTGTTTAGACTATGGCTTTTAGTCTAACCCTTGTGTTCTAAAAAAGATCATATTTGCTAGTTTTTGCTAAATCATTGCGTCAACATAAAACATTTAGAATTCCGATGATAAGTTAACGAACTACTTATTGTTCTTATCCTCAAAAGCTTGTCCCATTTGTCATCCATGTCTCAACAAAAACTAAACATCTGAAGTGATATTAAAATAAAAACTCTACATGGGAGATACCTCTTTTACCTCTTATGAAAATTATTTAAACCAACACCATCTGACTTCCTTGGAAATAAGACGACATAAGTATACCGTGGCCTTTGAGCTAAAATGTCTCTTTAACCACTAGATTTCTCTAGTGGTTAAAAAAGAAATGTTAAATAGAATGTCTATTTAACCACTTGAAAATTCTCCGATATCTTCTTTTGTCAGCTTGCAGTAATTCTTTCTAAGGACACCAATGGGGGGGGGGGGGGAGATGAAGTGAGTCATTGTAGATTTTTGGTATTTGTTAAGCATCCTTTAGTTTATATAATAATATAATGTGAGCTATACATTTGCACATTAGGGGGGGGGGGGTAAAGCATTTTGACAGTGCCACTAACCTAACCCCCTAATGTGCAAATATACAGCCCAAATTACACAAGTCCAACGCATTCTATCTAAGTCCAATGCATTGTATCGTCCGTCACTTGTTTTTGTAGCTATGAAACCAGTTTTCTGAGATGCATCCTAAGCGTAATTCTTGATCGTGTACCGTATTATTAACACAACCATACTTTTTACACTGTTTTCACAAAAAAACAAAAAAAAAAAAAAAAAAAAAAACGAAATTACCACAACCAGTTCCCAATTTAGATATAATGCTTATTACACCTTCATTTAACAAAGACAAATCCGTGCCCCAGCCCCCCTATTTTTCTCCACTGACACCCCTAACACTTGCTTCTTAGAATTTTCACCATTGCTGTTTGTTTTAGCTCCCTGCATGAGTTTATTTAAATTTTTCTTTTTTTTTCAATACTGACGTGATCGTGTTAGTTAAGGTCTATTGAAATGAAAAAAAAATATATAAGATGGGGAGTCGTCTATCGGTCTCCTACTTTGCGCACAAAGGAGGTGTACTATATATAGATCCCTCCTCTATTGTGTTCATCTGCCTTTTCAGACAATAAATAACCATAAAACTAACTATATCTTTCTTTCGAAAATAAAACAACCATAAAATATGAACTTAAAACTAATTTATATCGAATTGACAAATTATAACAAAAATTACGGCAAAATAGTTACAAATACATATGACCAATACCAAGGGATTTTTTTTTTCAAACGAGACACTTTAGGCAAATTATTTATGGGATCGTTGTGAATTCTAACGAAAATTTACAAGTTTTATATCAGAGGAGGGAAAAACGACAGAAGGGAGGGATTCATCCCTATCTACTGTCCCCTGAGCATGGCCTTACATACATAGTAGCGGATAAGCGTCAAAACTATTCTCGATTTGGACCCAAAAGCAAAGAAAAATACAAACACAAAAAACCTATCTGGCACATATAGAAACGAATAATTAACACAAAATATTTTAAAGCTAAAACACAATACAAGAAAAACAACAAATGCAAATTGGCCTGACTCATCTGAACAAAAAGGATTCATCCGAAAAAGACAGCAGTTAGAATTAAATCAAGGGAATACGAAAAAATCGTAATAAATTGTCAAAGACAAACAAAAAAGGCAAATAATCCCAATAATGAATGAAACACATAAAGATTTCTTAAATCATAGTCACTCCTTGACGACTAACGTCATCTGTTTTGTACAGGAAAGTTCTAAGCTTCTGAGGCTCCCCCAATTCCATCCAGGGTTTAACACATGTGGAAGATGCTTTTTCTTTGGACACATAAAAATTTGAAAAAAAAAAATCAAAGAGAGAACTTTGGAGTTTAGCCAGAATTAAAAACTACAAATAAGTAAAAGTAAAAAAGAATCGTTTGGGCAGCTCACAGAGAGGTCTAATCCCTCTGTCGAAGCGAAATCCCCGCTAAGATCCTTTACGAGCCACGACTACACTTTTAATGACAAAACAAAAAACTTATAATTTGGACAGTGATGGTAATTTGTGCTTTGTTTGGTGTATAAAATAGTTTCTCAAGGTACTAGATTTATGCTTATAGTAATTAAAAAAAAAGAAGATAATTGATTATGACTATTTAAGTAATTTAAACTTAATTATTGACAATTTGCTTAATGACTATTTAAGCAATAAATAATTACTGAAAAGCAGGCACGTGCCTAAAGCATAGAGGTGGAGGGGCGTTTCAGGGTCACTCCCTCTAGAAGTCTTCAGATTTTTAGTCCTTTCTGATTTCCTAAGCTTTTATATAATTTGCATCTTAACCCCCCCCCCCCACAGTTCTAGCTCCTGCATCTACATCGGAAATATTCAACTTCTCTTAAAGAATATATGAGGCGAGTCAAAATTAAACCCTTTGAGTTTTGAGATAAGATTAATTTAAGGGAACCCTTTTAAACGTCGAGGACAAAATACTAATAGTGTCATCATCCAAGGTGAACGGGCGTAGTCATAGAGTATAGATAGGGAAGGGATAAGAATAGTGTCGGTTCCAAGGGTGGGGAGGAGATATACCCTTAGCTTTTATTCTAAAGTTATTGGAAATCAACCCTACAACTACGATGAGCAATAAAATATAGTCATCCAAGTTCTAGATAATAACCAACCAACCCCCTTAAAACAACTAGATTTGCTCTTTCGTACACAATATATGAAAAAACTAAGGCCTTAAAGATTAATTGATCTCAGATTCAATCTCAATACATGATTTTGATAATTGCAATTTCTCAAATAGCTTGTTAGACAACGTATCTCAAGTTGGTATCATACCACTACCTTAAAATACATCAAACGTTATTCGAACGTCAATTTGTCAAGAATGTTCAAGTCTGACGGTACCAAGACGTTTTTTTTTTTAATCAAACCTCGTAACGTTAGTCCCAAATGTCATGAAGAAACTGCCATTCTGGTCTACTGGTTAAGGCACCGGGTTGATATTGCAAAGATTATAGTTTCCCATTAATGGCAGATTTTTGAAAAACATACTCGCGATATTTTTGAAGTTCGCATGTTAATTGTACGATGTGACCGAATCTGCAGATGAAATCAAATTACCAAATATTTACAGCTCTTTATTACTTAAGCGTATGTAAATGTAAGTTTGGGAGAAAAGCATGCCTTCAACTTATTAAAATGAAAATGTGGAAATAAGACATTTAAAAAATCTCAGGGGGAGGGGAGGGTGACCTTTCATTTCTTTTCGATTTTGTGAATGAAAACTAAAAAAAAATCTTCTTTTAAATCTATGAGGGGGCAATTCCTCTCCTCCTAGCTTAAAAATTTGCGTGCTTGGTATCACTCCACCATTTATAGTGATATTATTTCAACATCATAATAGTTACGTTTAATTGCCGAAGTTCCAGCTATTTCCAGTTATCCACTTAGTATCTTCTCTGCTGGGTAATACACAAAATATCTTCCATACTAGATGAAACTAATAATATTCAAATAAACCTATTTAGCTACATGATTTTAGTGAAATAAACAAGTTAACAAGTGCAACTGAAATATACAGCAAAAGGCATTTACAATGTTGAACATAAAAATAATAGACATAAAACAGAATACAGAAGCTTGATACGAAATTCAGCTTGGCTTGTAAACCTGAAACAAAGGAGACGAGTTCAAATAAACCAATACGAAATAATGATCAGCACTCAGAAAGTTCAATAAAGAAGTGGATCAAGTTTATAAATTTTGATACCTGTAATTTTGGCACCTCAAAAGAGATGGCACCTCAATATTTTTCCGATCCTTCGTTAACTCATCTGCAGTAATTTAAAAGGCGATACCTTTATTGATGGAGTAAACAAGCCGACTAATAGTAACCAGAAAGCTCAATTAAGAAATGGATCAAGGCCATAAACTTTGATACCCAAAATTTCTGACATCTCAAAAAAGATGACACCTCAATATTTTTCAGATCATTCGTGAACTCAACTGCGGTAATTCACAAGGTGTTATCTTCAACTCTTGATAGAGTTTCAAGCGATAAGCCATGACCGTTTCAATCAGATTCTGGGGGGAAAGGCGTATCACAGAATTTTTCTCTGAAGGCCTAAAGACCCCCCAAAAATATAAGTCCACCATTTCTAATTACGCGGGCTAAGGGTCATATTCACCAGTCTTTGGGGAACACACTACTGTGTACCAGTATACTTGGTTGACTTGTCGACTACCTGCCCATAGCTCGTCAAATCAGACCTTGTAACTTGAATATGGCACACATTTTACAAAAAAAAGTAACACTGTAATATCTTCGGCTCTTTTTTCAGGGATTCTAAACATACGTTGGAAACCAAATGTCAGCAAAGCGGGTTGAGGATTTTTTCTCAATTTGTCAACAAAAGACATCAAACCAATTTTTCGAATTCTAGGGGACAAAAATCTAAACGGTAAGGGGGTTAACTTCCCCCCTCCTTTGGCATAAGTAAGGAGGCTTACCCAGAGTAAGGCTAGAACATTGTGGCTTTGCTAGACTTTTATTTCTTAGATATAAGAGGTAGAAAAAGTCTAGTAAATAGAGTAAAAAAAAAAAAACTAGAACCCAAGTCTAGTCTCTACTTATGTCTTACTAAGTAATGTTATGTCTACTAAGTCTTAGTCTCTACTTATCTAGTCTCTACACCAATTCATAGCTCATTAAATGTCAAGCAGCACGGTTGTTAAAACTATCTAAAAGCCTGCAGCAACATGGTCGTGAGCCCCTTCTTGGAACTTTGAAGTCGACGTCGAAAATAAATATAGTAGCAGTGGCAAATTTTGTCCGTAAGGGTCTTGTTATTCGAAAGTCGATTGTTACATAATTTAGTTTGTTTGTTGTTATATATGTATGTAAACGGCCTGAAAAATGGCTTTAAATACAGTCATTCATTCATTCATGTGAGCGGTGCAGGGAGGTTTAAAATAAAAATAATCTGGAGTACTGGCAGCAGCCTGAAATATCAGCGGCAATTTTTCTTTTGAAAAAGTTTACTATCTAAATATGTGAGAAACGCGAAACCTATAAAGTCTATATGTAATGGAGCACCCAGGATTTTTGATCGGGGGGGGGGAGGTATATAAAAACTTTTAAAACACATCAAAAATTTGTTTATATACATTTTGTTACGTTTTTACGGGTCGTAGAAACTTCGGGGGGGGGAGGAAGGGGTGGAATCAGACCCAGTACCCCCCTGGATACGGCCTTGGCTATATACCAGGCTTAAAAACTAATAAATACTTGATACATATCGGCGCTGTTACGCCTAAAGGCCACATCCGACGATTTCAAACTTCTGAGACAATTGCCAAAAAATCGTTTGCAGCGCCGCATTGAAAGGGAGAATAAGTAACGCAATGTTTGCTCAATCCCCTTGATCCCCACAATTATCCTGTTTATGCTGCCTTTCAAAAAAAGCTTGGCAAACAGTTTTGTCAATTAATTAAGACGTGTTAAAAGCATCAATAATTCCATTACTGACTTCCAGGCTTGCATGTGCATAGGATGGGGGCCTTTAGGTTTCCCTTTTCTCCCTTCGATCTTAACATTTGTACGTTTCTCTGTTAGTGTTTTAGTTTTCCACCTAATTTATATGTTTGTTTGGATTTATTCCCCCCCTTAGAATTACAAGGTCCCTCAAACATTAATTCTTGCGTGATTCCCTGATCTTAGAGTTTGTTCTCGGTTGGTTGAAAATTCTATATTTACAACATTTTGTGACGAGACAGTTATTTAATCACGTTTATCAAAGATGTAATCGAAGAGACAAATAAAATTAGGAAACTACGGATAAACTTACTTCTGACGTGCGAAAATATCAGGTACGACGGAAATTTAAATTTTTATTCATGTTGTTCAACATCAGTATGAAAAACAATAGTAATTCTGTTGGTTAACTGGATTTCATATTGGCTGGCATGTACGCTGAGTACACCCTGTCCCAATTTAGCCCCCCCTTTCATAATCGTAAGATTTTAACGCTTTTATATGATTTCTCCACCCGATTTACATACTTGTTTGGTTTTATTTCAAACCTAGGCCCATCCTCTAAAATTATCAGGTCCCCCCAACATTAATTCTTGTGTAATTTCCTGTTCGTAGGGTTTGTTCTCAAAATTCTATAAGGTCTGAAACTCTGTATATAATTTTTTTTCAAACAATTATCCAGTAAATATGATCGATGTAATCAAAGAGACAAGAGAAACAGAGAAACTATGGATGCACACGGCATAGACCATTAGCAAAATGAACCCCTACAATATTTTATCATATACACCAATCACAGGGGAGATACAGAAAAGAACAGGCCTAAACATAACATCATACCCTGTGTAAATATTATTAAATTTTCTGCATTCAGAAAGACATAGGACAAGTAGAAACACTGAGGTTTGTACACTCTCGGGCCAATTAAGCAATGCAGATTTTAAGGAAATTCAAAACAATTCTGCCCTGGCCATTTTGTTTTTCCAGATGCTATTGTTGGTTCCACTGATCAGTGATTTTACACAATGAGCTATAGAACAGTGGCCTCCATTCAGGACAATGTTAGAAGGGTGGGGGGGGGGAGAATTCCCCCCAGTTTCCAATACAAATTTAAGAAAGAATGTTTTTAAAAATCTATAAGGGGAGGCAAACAAATCTAGGGGAGCAAGCCCACCTCCTCCCAAATGGACGATCCGCTTGGACGACTAGAAAACCACATTTATTTTCGGGGTAACAGTGGTCATGGCATACAACTTTTAGTTTTCGCATACAGCCATTGGTTGTGGCATACAGGGTTTCGTTTGGCCTTGAGTCGAATTGTTAAAACGTGGTATATAACCTATGGTTGTGGTATAAAGGCTCCGGTCTCGGGCACAATGATATCTCGAACTTTTTTTAAGCTACAAGTTGTACTCAATTTTAAAACCTACTATACACCAAGATCCTATCATTGCAGACTGAAGGTTAACAAGGAAGGCACTGCAGTTTACCAGGTAGGATCAGAGGTTCTACTTAAAAGCCATATGAAACGGTTAAAATGAAAACATTAAAACTGGTTAGATAAAAAGAGTAGTGTAGACTTGGTAAAGAGCGATGTCTTTTCCATGCGTGTTTTTTTTTACATTAAAGGTCGTCAAAGTTCCAATACAACACACTGTGAGTAAAGTTTAGCAAGGAAGTTTTTGAAAAATAAAATAAATGAAAAAACAAGAAAAAAAATAGCAATAAGCAACACATGTAAATATCTAACCTTGGACACCCCCAGAAAGAAGCAGCAGAACAAAAGGATTAATTTTTGGAATCCAAATTGGGAATGTAGTCACGAGCCATAAGACAAGCAAATACTGTCATCACCATTTTTGGCTTAACTTCGGTTATGTCCTCAGGTAGGGCATAAATCCTTGCACCGATTTTCCTCGCCATGGATATGGCGTATTTTGCGTTCGCCAACTTATCCTAAAAGACAGGAGAGACAATACAATGTCAAAAGTAATAGAATACTAAACTATAAGGAATATTGTAATAACCGTTTTTTCAAGTTCCCTACAATAAGACATGCATTTATGAGAAAAATACGTTTTTGGAACGGGGGTGAGGGGCAATACGTTAAGGGCTCCAAATGATTCGGAGCGACCTAGATAATATGTTTAGTTTTTAAGATCATAAATTGGAATTATTGAGTCATTTAGCTGAGACAGACTTTATACCTGGGGAAGGGTACAAAATAAAAGTAGTTCCAGGATGCAAGACTTCAAACCTAAAAAATTAAATTATTTGAAAGAAGGCGCACACAAGACAGTAAAGAACTGAAAAAATACCTTTATTCTAAGATTTTCCTAAAAAAATCACTTTCAATGTTATTTTTGCCTTGGCTAGGAGAAAATATGGTCAGCACTATCTGCATAATGTAGTTGATGATGACAATAAAGCCCCTCACCCAAACAATCCTTCGATCCTCCTTTAAAAATATGATACTACTTACATTTTATTAGTCATTTGTCCTTCAAGGAAATCAAAATGAAAACATTTTTTTGTCCCCTGGCTCCATGTCAGGTCAATTCATACCTGAAAACTGGGAGTTTTAAAGCACAAAGAACATCAAAATGAAAACATTTACTAGTCCCCCGGTTCTATGTTAGGTTAATTCATACCTGAAAATTGGGATTTTTAAAGCACGAAGGACATCAAATTGAGAACATTTTTTTTGTCCCCTGGCTCCATGTCAGGTCAATTCATATCTGAAAACTGGGTCTTTTAAGCACGAGGAGCATTAAAATGAGAACATTTTTTTCCCCTGGCTCTACGTTAGGTTTAATTCATACCTGAAAACTAGAATTTTCTACCATTTTTATTTTGGTTGTTATATAACTGCAAAGATCTTTTTAATTGCGCAAGGTTTTCCCATTGTTGCCAAACTGAAGGAAAACAAGCAGAAACTTGTCCTGTTTACACAAAAAGCTAAATGGGACGATTATGCCGCCCAATTGACGTTCATCATATAGTAAAGTATTTCAGCCATCAGTGGGGCGGTACTTTCGCTATTGAGCATATATAGGCTAGTGACAACATGCTAAAATCAAGCAAGAAAAGCAAGTGTTCAAATCAGAAGAAAAAATACTCTATTAATATGTCAATAGTCAACTAAAGGGATAAATACAACAAAATAGAATAGCCTAATTGATTTTCCCAAAAACATTATTCTTTTGGTAAGTTAATAAGCTAATAATTTGAAATGTAATGCTGAAGAATTTTAATATTAAACATATTAATGCCTAGCTTAGAGTTTTAGCTGTTATATTTCTTTTCGATTCCTATTTAGAAACAAGGCATTTAGGCTATATTCTTGAATAAATTGATCATTTAGTTATTGTTTTTTGTTTGTTAGTATTACCAATTTACTACGAGTTAATGGTAGGGTCAAACTTGATACAACAATCCGGAAAGCTATACTTTCTAGAGCTATAGATAGATCAATGTATTTCAAAAGCTCAAGGGCCATATACACAAATCAATTCCACGTAAATATTTTCCCCTTAAATCAAAGAGCACTTCCGGAGAAAGTTGTCCAAATATGTGACCTCTTCTTCACAACTATGACAAGCATACCTTGGTATGCTTGTCATAGTCGTGGCAGTTCTATTTTGAATTAAAATGGAATAGTTGTGGGCATCAAGTCATGGCTAATTGTAAAAAAAGCCAAGACAAATAGTCCAGTGGAGCGAGAGCCAATTCTGGCATTAATCGCCTCTTATTAGAATTGTATAAAAATGAAGATAGTTCATTTGTTAATAGATATGTCTATCTATTATCCGTCCATGCATCATTCCTAGGGCAGTTGAACCAAGGTAGATGGTTCTGTCCTCTTGAATTAAAATGGAACGGCTGTGGGCATCAAGTCATGGCTAATTGTAGAAAAAGGCAAGACAAATAGTCCAATGGAGTGAGGGCCAATTCTGGCATTAATAACCCCTTATTAGAATTGTATAAAAATTGAGGTTAGTTCATTTGTTAATAGATATGTCTATCTATTATCCGTCCATGCGTCATTTCTAGGGCAGTAGAACCAAGGTATATAGTGGTGGAGCTAATATAGTGATAGAACCTATAGTTGTCCAAGTGTTTGGTTAATTTGGCACGGGTAAACGGCAGGAGTCAGGAACCACTCTCTTTTTATCGAACACCTTTTGCCTGCTCTGAATTGGCCCTAAGCTGAATGCATCGACATAAAACCATAGCCTGTAAATTAAATTGAAAATAAACTTCCTCTCCACACATATTCTTTATTTTTGAAGTTGGCGCCTGCTAAGTGCTAAAACTGCATATATGCATCGGACATCTTTTACATTAAAAATCGAGTTCCGGTTTTTCCCTTTTTTTTAGATAGATTTTTTAGATAGGTTTCTCTAATTTTTGAGATTGGTTTTTCCTAATTTTTTTAAGAAAAATTTTGTGACAGGTTTTACCTAATTTTTTGACACAGGTTTTTCCTTTTTTTTAGATAGATTTTCCCTAATTTTCTTAGATAGATTTTTAAGATGGGTTTTTCCCAGTTTTTTTTAGACAAATTTCTGAAATAGGTTTTTCCTAAAATTTGAGATAGATTTTTGAGATAGGTTTTTCTTATTTTTTTTTTAGACAGATTTTTGAGATAGGTTTTTCCCAATTTTTTAGATAATTTTTTGATATAGCGTTGAGTAAGTTTCGACATAACCAATTTAAAGAACCAGATTAAACTTTTAGTGTCCTTGGTATTTTATGATATTAATCTCGATTAACAGGAATGTTATTGTGAATGTAGGAAGTCAAGAGCCAAATACGAACTTTGGCGTCAAGACTTTATAGAGCAGATTTTGTCTCTCTACTATGTGGTCTAATAGTAGTTTTCTAAAATAAGATGCCAACTGGATTAAACTTTTCCACAAAAAAAGGAACTTCTTCCCCCAAAAAATTAAAAGACGTTCATACCTCCTCAGTGCCTCCTTCCCTTACAACCTCGTAGTTGACAGTTCCGGGTTTGATGGCATCGACTAGATCAATTACTACCCTGGCATCAGATATACTTGATTCCTAAAACAAACAAAAACTACTGAATATAAAACCGAAGAAAAAAGAACAGAGAAAATGAAAGAAAAGGAATTAGCAAAACGGAAAAGAGAAGAAAATCAACAAGGGGAGAGAGGGATAAAGTGAGAGAAAGAGAGAGAGAGAAAGAGAGAGAGAGAGAGAGAGAGAGAGAGAGAGAGAGAGAGAGAGAGAGAGAGAGAGAGAGAGAGAGAGAGAGAGAGAGAGAGAGAGAGAGCGTTTAGAAAAAAGAAGGGAAGGACAGAACAATTAAAACACAAAATGCAAACAAACGCTACAAAAGACAAGAATGCATTTTTAAAACAAAATCAACCACCCATCGTAAGACATTAAAAAAACTTCCAGCCTTTTAAGATGTTATCATCGTCATCAGTTTAAATTTTTAATCTACTGACAAGAATATAAACGATTTTGTTTCTTTAAAACCAAAAGCGAAAAAAAGACAGTAATAACTAAACCATTGCTGATCTAAAAAGTCATTAGGAGCTTTTTCGAGCCCTCCAGAGCATGGTTGCCACTTAGTAATAGTTAGGCTTATTACTCCTCTAGGTGTGTCCATTGGGTCTTCGAAAAATAATTAAAGAATTATCTAGTCAAATATAAAAATGTTTTCGCTAATTTAAATTAGGTGAATTTTTACATTAAATTTACTTTTTACCTCCCTTTAATTTTTTTTTCTTAATTTATTTGGATGAGGTGGTTGTACGTCTAGGCAGGAAAGGAGGAGCCCCAGTGTTACAGTTAGTTGTTTTTATTTGTTGAAGAGGCTTTCAGTTGCATCGAAGAGTAAGTGGGAGCTGTGCTTCATGTTAATAAAGAACCTTTTATGTTTATGGGTCTCAACGCTTTTCGCCCTTTTCTTATTAAATGTTCAACGTTTATCTCCCTTTTCTTATTAAATAAACCTGACTGAACTTTGAACGTCTTATTATTTCGTTTAATTTGTATTTTTGAAGGTAATTAAAAATGAAGTTTTTCCTTGAAGATGAGTTTCTTCACGTGAAAGTAAACAACAACGAAAGAACTTAATTAAATTGAAGTTGTACTGAGCATACTAGAGGCTGCCACACCACCAGCCCTCCCTTGCAATTAAAGTTAAAAAGCTCTTTAGTTAAAAAAAGCTGCATTTTCGAGGATTCACTTCTTTCTGATAACAGCTCGAAAATAAACGTGTGTTATTCTCGTATTTGCCTAATGTGTCCCCCGTTTACAATAATATTAAGAACTATTAAAATGTTGGTCCAAATGTCTTCAAAGGCTCAAGGTAAAAACACTTGCAAGGACCAACAACCGGTTCTTGTTTCGTTTTTATAAACCTTCAGTAATCGGTATAACATAAAATAACACAACTTTATGCAAAGGGGGAGATGAGAGAAGAGGAGGGCACCAATCTATTCCATATTTAAAGTAATCCCTATTCGATTTAAATTTTAATGCCATTTTTCAATTTCACGTGAAAAATTATTTATTTTCTTTGGCATTTTTACTTTTCATAATAATTGAATTATGAATGATAAACAACACAACAATTTCCTTTTAAAAAAATGTCTTTTTTAGGTCTGATTTTAACCCAATTTAGGTAAATATTGCGGGAAAAAAATTCCGGGAAACAAGAATTTGTCAAGGTGCATGGTTTTTTTCGCTGATTAATTCAAAAAACTTTTTGCACAAGACATTCCAAAGAAAAGTAAATCCATTAAGCCAAGAATGAGCAAAACTAAAGTGAAGTAATCTTCCAAGCGTAAAACTACCACAAATCACTACCAATAAATAAATGAAACTCAAAACGAACAGAAATTACAATAAATAGCCGAGTCAAACTCAAAACGAGCGAAAATTAATATGATTATAGCTGATAGCCGCTATGCCTTTTAAAGAAGAGATCACAACTTGCGCTTTACTGGAAAAACAAAAAAACAACAAACAGATGACCATGGATTGTCAGTTAAATTGACCTATACTGACACCTCTTCGCTAAGATTTTGATAATTTTTCATTTATGAAAGTAAGAAAGGTGAAAACATTTCTAACGTATTTTGTTTTCAAAATAATTGGTTTCAAATACTTTGTTTGCAAATTCTTTGCTCGTTTTGAGTTTGACTCGGTTATTTATTGTACGATTCAAATAAACAAAATGCGTTCAAAATGTTTTAACTTTTTTTAACTTAAATAAAAAAAATTATTAAAAATTTCAGGAGTATATATCGGTATATGTATACTGAACTGACATTCCGCACCCATTTTTTTTTCAGTGAAGTCCAAATTATGTTCTGGTCTTAAGAAGGTATGAAGGTTGTCAAAGACATAATTTCCAGACCTTTCAACTACACTGAACAAAATGGCTATCTCAAAATTTTGATTATATTTGTTTTGGGGAAACTGACGGGCATGGGGGGGGGGGCTTGTTGCCCTACAGTCACTTTCGACTAATAAAAAGAGCACTAGCCCTTTCAATTACCATTCAAATGAGCCCCCTCCGAAGTTTATACTATCACCCTTTCTATATATACCTTATATGCCGCCAGGCCATGACTTACAACCCTTGCCCTGCGGGCTGTAGGGGGTTGTCATTCTCAAAAGACATAATTTCCTGACCTTTTAACTATGTTGAAAAAAATGGCTGTCTCAAAATTTAATTTGATATGTTTGGGGAAATGGTGCACGTGGGAGGGGGGTTGGTTGCCCTCCAATCACTTTCGAATGTTAAAAAGAGCACTAGCATTTTCAATTTCTAATCGAATGAACCTTTTTCGAAGCTTCTATGACAACAAATGGCCATCTCAAATTTCTATCAGTTGCATTTCGAGAAAATACGAGGTGTATGTGTGTGGGGGGGGTGTCCAGCCTCCTATCACTCTGAATCTCAAAAAGGGCACTTCAATTTCCGATCGAATGAGCCTTTTTCGAAGTTTCTAAGACAGCAAATGGCTATTTCAAAATTTCTATCAGATTCATTTCGGGAAAACACAAGGTGTGTATGTGTGTGTGTGTGGGGAGGGGGGGGGTGCCATCTTCAAATATACATACTTTCCGGATCTCTCAACAACGTTGAAAAAAAGGAATCCTCCAATCACTTTGGACTATCAAAAAGGGCATTAGGACCATTTCAATGGGTTAAAAAGGGCCGTTTCAATTTCCAATCGATACAAAATGTCCTGGCCTAAGACAAAAATAGTAAATAAATAACAAACTGTTCCCATACAGCTCTTTACTTAGGCAGCACTATCCTGTTGTTTATGATTAAAAGAGCCAGTTAAGAAATAAAAAAAAGATTCTAGCAAATTAGATTAAAAAAACAAACAATTGTCATTTGAAAAAGGGTAGCCTCTAATTTTTAAAACCTTAATTACGATTTAACTGTAAAAGTTGTATACCTGCTCATTCAAATTCATAAAACTCTATAAAATTTGAACGAATCGAAATTCGTTTATATTTGACAAACTTAAACACCCAGTTACGAACTAGGAAAGTCTGCAAGATCTGCTCGATGTAATCCAAGAGAAAGCGAGTCTTTTAGGACTGAAGATAACAAGATATATAGCAATGAGCGACATACCATATGGTAAAAAAAGCCCGAAGACCAAGCAACAGAGCAGTGGTAGAATTTAGATACCTTGAAAGTACAGTCCAACGAACCAGATCCAGCAAAAAGGAGGTGCAGTCTAGGATCAGAAAAGAAAGTGGAGCTCTTAGGGCGAGCTCCACTTGCTCCAATCGACTTAAGCCAGCATGGCGATCGAAAAAATTCTTTGAAACCAATGAGGCTGTTCAATTGTAAAGTTCTCTCCAACCTCTTTTATAGCTTGAATCTAAACCATTAGTTGGAAAAGAGAATAATGACTTCGCATCAGTTGTTGAATGAGTTGTTGAATCAACAGAATTTAAATCAGTTGTTGAACTGACCATCAGATTTGAGTTCTAAACCTTCAGTTGGAAAAGAAAATAACTGTGTTTGTAGGATACCTCAGTTGTAGTAAACGTGGAAGAAACTTAGTAATCTCACTACTCGTTAAGGAAGCAAAGAGGCAAAGAAAACTACTTAGAAGTTTATTGGGAAACAGTATGCTTCCTTCAAGATGTCATCCCATGCTAAGAAAGTTTAAATTGCACTGTTTAATAAAAATCTGAGAATACCTTCAAGCTAAAAATGAAAAGGACCTCGCCAAGCCACTCTCGTATTTTGTTCAGATACCACACCATATTTGGCTTTTACGTAATTTTCAGATGCCCCTCGCCCTCCCTCATGGACGTCCTTAGTATACACAAAAATATGTACATGACTAATAATAACACCGTATATTTGAAAGCTTTAGTATAAGCCACAAAATGGTAATCTTATTACCATTATCCAGGTAATCTTCCCTGGGTAAGATTACCCATGTGAAAGATCGAGGCATATCATTGACTAGAAAAACCACGATAACAAAGAGACAATTTGCTCTGTATTGCACAACCCACAGAAACAAATGTAAGAAACAGAAACAGCGAAGGTGGTACTACTTAGGTCATGCTATCTGTATGAGGCAAGCCACATTTTTGGGAAGGCACAGGAAGCCAGAGAAGAGGAAGACAAAAAATACAATTCATCACACCTACTAAAGGCGTCTAGCCGGCAAAACATGTTAGGAATGAGTGGTGGCCCTTCCTGGATATCCGGGGTGCCTCTGGCGGAAGAATTAACGTCCAAGGACTAAGTTTTTGAAGACCCCTGGTTCAATATCCCTTAGCAAAAACCCTTATATTACCATAGTATGAAAGGAAAGGGATTGATAAGCAAAAAAGTTAATTTGATGTTGTAGTTTTCCAGTTTTCAAGGAGTCCTTTGGACGAATATTAATTACCTGGGGGAACCCCCAGCTCTCTGTGAAAGCAAGTAATCAAAATACAATACTCCATGCCATAGAAGCCTTTCGGTAATAAATACATGTTCCTCCATTCACTCACCCTTCAAGTGAAAAAAAATTCTTCATTTTAATGGACTCACCAACCCTCTAATTAAGAAAGGTTAGGTGACAAATTACCCGTTTAAAATTTATTTGAAGGACATATTAACTTAATGAAGTTCAAAAATCTAAGCTTACGATTCGCTCTCGGTGGCTTTGAATCCCCCACCTATTCTCTTCAAAGCATGTCCTTTATTCTCTTCTATGCAGAATACATATTTTGTACATAAAATAATGAAGTATAAAATAAATTGACTTGTTCATGTCAAGTTTTTAAATTATAGTGAGTAAGAACGGCTTACCTTATACAGGTTATAATATGTCTAAAAATGAAACGCGGCATCAGGCGGAAGTATGTCCTCGGAGATAGGGACGCTTTCAGCAAGGCTTCAAATTAATTTTATAGTTTTATCTTAATAAAAAATAGTTAGCTAAAGATAGCCTTAAATTAACTATCAGCTAGAGATTCCTCACTCTGTCGCATGTTGTTTCCGTTTGGGCTAAAATTGTCGCACTCTTGCACGAAATGCTAGTTAAAAAGAACCTAAACTTCCTCTTGAAAATTCATATCTTATTTTTCTGACGATTACAATAAGTCCCCCCCTTTCCCAGTGAGAAAAAAACAACAACGAAGAATAAACCTGCACCCTAGACCATACTTCATAAGAAAATCCGAAGTTGTGAATATTGTGAAAAGAATGATTTCATCAAGATAACTCCCTTCTATAGAGTTGTTTCCCCCTTCTTCTGAAATTAACCAATCTTTTATAATAAAACTATTAAAAATATTGAATTTTATATATTTAGAACATGTTTGTTAAAAAGGCAAATCTGTCGATATTTTTGCTTTCCAGTTTCTGTTTTTTTCTACTTATTATTACTATTACTAAGGGTCACACTTAACGCTCCGTTTTTTACCATAAAACGGTTCGGAAAGAATATGTCAAACAATTATCACAAATAGAAATAATAATAGACAAACTACCTGGAAGGACCTTAAACAGCTACGCTTGTTAGCAGATGACAATTTGCTATTGACCCAATCAATAATTTCCTTTTCAACAACAGGGTTGCCGTGATCTGTCAACTGAGATAGAACAGACAGTGTATACGCTCTCATCAACTGCCAGATAAGTGCTAAAATAAAAATATTTGAAGATATTTCAAATACATAAGAAATATAAAAATACAAATCTAGTTGAATAAATTAAAAAAATGATAAACTAATTATTTATAAAAGTGTAAATAATAAATATAAAAAAAAAATTACAAAATATATCAAATATAATTGCATATTTATGTTTATAATTTGTCCATAAATATAGATAATCTTTACGCAATAAATATAAATGTTATATTTATAAATCCTTTAAAAGAAATAGCACTTATGACTGATCTTCAGAAGCCAATCACCATGATTCGACAAATTAAAAGAAAACAAAAAACGACAATTTATGCAAAAATTTGGACAAGACCGTTAAAATCTTGAAAAAAAAACAAGAACTAAAATCACCACCACATTCATTTACATGATTATGTTTTGAACAATGAAATTAAAATATCAGGCTACTCAGAACCCAGGCTACATTATGCTCCTGGAAAACCATATAGGCTATATGGCTATATATGTATATAGGCTATATCTATGAATATAATATTACACGCACATCTGCTTCTATGCTTTTTTCTTTAGAGGTATAGTGCAAAACTAGTGAAGCACCAAGGACATCAAAATAATACCCCTCAGGGTCACCTTGATTCATACTTAAAGCTGCGATTTTTTAGATTTTTCCTTTGGTTCTTTCAAAATTATGAAGTTTTACGGCAATGCCATATTTCCGCCAGTGTTGCCATTTTAAGTCACAAAAATAAATATAAATAAATAACTCCAAAACTTGACAACGTTCTTCGTCCGTAAAAATGCCATACTTTCTTAAATTATTTGGTGCCATATGTGTCATCTTATGCTTTTTTGCTGACTTCTTTTACAAAGTTCTTTTTTTTAGAATTGGTGTCCATTACCACCAAAAACTATAAAAGCACATTAAGGTATTTTCCACTAAAAAAAAGTAAAGTTATTTGTTCTGCTTTTTAAATATAGGCTATATAAGATATATAATTTTTTAAAGTTTTTATTTTTTCTAATTTCCTAATTTTTTATTTTATTTTTATTATTTTATATTTTTAAAGATATATATGCGTAAGCTTCCACTTATCCATTTCAAACTAACGGCATTAATTTTCGCTGTCCTTGGTAATACTAAGCTTGAACCATTTAACAATAAAACTAGTTGAAAATTGAGAGGGAATACTTATCCATAACAGCATTAAAGTATTGTATTGTAACAATTAAATAGAAAACTGTATCGTCTATATACTGTATTTATAAAGTGAAAAGACTATTTATAACAATCAATACTGATATTAAGGATAACATTGTGATTGAGAACCGAGATCGATCCCTCAATGCCAGTGCAAGGTTTTAAATTTATGGCTGTGTTTATTGCCAGTGCAAGTGCCAGTGCAAGGTTTTAAATTTATGGCCGTGTTTATTGTTGAATAAATCCATTTATATAAGTATATTAAGTGCCTGTAATAATAATAAAAAAAAATGAAATGTAGATAAATTCTAGGCCACCATAAAACCTTATCACCCAGGTTTACAATACTTAATAAGATCTTTTCACTAAACTTTCCATGTATGTTGACGCATCTAATTGCAGTAAATTGCAACTGGGCATAATTAGCGAAAGAACACATTACTGTCAATAGACGTAAATGATCCACGGGAGAAGAATAAATTGCCATTTGGATAAAGAAATAAGTGAGGGGATGCTGACTTCCCGCAATCTCGTGTAAGACGTGGAACGCCACGTCTGCGACACAGTTCCACCACGCTCGGCAATTCTGCCACGCCTGGCACAGTTCCTCCCTCCCACTTGGCACGCGTAACCTGGTGCACAAAATTTTTTAGAGTGACCCCTCGGAAAGAAGTAATCCTACCCCCCACCCCCCCTCAGGGTAGATCTATGACTTTTAGGATATCATAAGATTTTCGGGCACGTGTATATGCGGGAGGGGAGGGATTTATTTCTCCCATGATTTTCTTTTTTTTTGACGTGTTTTTAGAAGCCTTTGCCTCTGTTAAAATATTTTCGGGCTTTGCCACTGTACTTTGTAACAGGCAACTCTGGCACAGTGTCGCCAGTTATGAATATAATTCATCTGGTATCACGTTTTGTATGATCCATGATAGCAACAATTACCAGCAATTACCGGCATTACCAGCAATTTTTTGCAAATGAGGCTGTCATTTACACATCTTCAGCTTTGAAATTTAGTGCAAATTCATTACGTCCACCCTCCTGGATCAGCTCCTTTCACCTATAAAATGATTCAGTTTTGTTACGGTAGCTTCGAGACTGTTGAAAATATTACTACCAGTGAGATCAGAAGAAAAATTGAGACAGTAAATTTTAATCTGGGAGAAGAAATAGTCAGCTTTTTGGTGCTTTTATTGTTTACCTAATGTAAGAGTGGGATTTCCATCTGAAATGTCTTGACCAGCTATTCCAACAAGTGAGAACCTCAACTGCTTTCCAAGTTCCACCACGTAGTTGCTATTCTCAAGCTTCTCCATGAACTTTCTAAGCTTCGAAAATTTTCTGAAAAAAAAAATGTCAGTAAATTACACTGAAAAGGGCATCTAAAAACTTTATTTTGGAAAATTATACTCCCTGGGGGATTTCGCATTTTTTTTTCTTCAAAATAGTCAAAATGCAAGTTCATATTAATTTTCTGTATGGTCTAAAATGGTCTATGAAGTTTCGCCGTCGGTAAGGTCCAATAAAATAAAAAAAAAAGACATAGAAGCGTATTAGAGTTGGTAGGGGCTCAGACCAAAAAAGGCTAGGTAATAAGGTTATTTGATTAAGGCAAGTCCGATTTCTAACAGCGATATCTAACAGGCTTCGAACTTTTGGTTTTCTTTTTAAGGTTTTTGAATTGTTGTAACCCCTTGTTAAAATATAGTCAAATACTTTTGCAATTACCAGTTTTTTCTCTTTACACAATTTAATGTCTTTTCATGCTGTCTCTTTTCAAAGACATTTGATTATTGAAGCTAGTCCGATTTCTAACAACGATATGTACTAATCTTCAAACTTTTGGTTTTCTTTTTTAAGGCTTGTGAATCGTTGTAATCACTTAACAAAATAGAGAATCATCATTTGTAATAATCGCAAATTTTCGTTTTTTGGGCCTTCCTGCTGACATAATATAAATGGTTGTGTTCAAACCTGTAAGCTTAACAACACAGCGAATTTTCGCCCTATCTTCAAATGTTTTATATTTTTTCTTTATACAGACTACAGGATCCTTCACATTAAGCTTTAAAACAATCTCAGTGTTACTAAAAGAAAGGGGGAAACCAAGTAAAAATTTACAAAATTTAAAATAAGCAACTTTAATGGGCGAAAGATCAGAAGGTCTGAAATTTCGGAAGAGGAGGGACGGGAACAATACGTGAGGCAGAGCAACAGCGCTATACATACGACCAAGGACGTCCCGACGGTAAAGACCCCGAAAACGAATTAAAAGACCAAATGCCTTGCGTAGTTTCAACTGAACATGCTGAACCAGGACTGGTTTGAAATCTCTTTTCGAAGCAGCATAAGGTAATCCCAAATAAGTGACTATTGGCGACGACTGAAAAATAACACCATTGCCGCAATCGAGAGTCGCCCTGACATTATCCTCTAAACAATTTACAACAAAAAATTGACATTTTTCAAAACTGATAGAAAGGCCCAAACCTTTTAAACAATTAATTAAAATATTAAAATTAGAAACAAGACTAGACTTGTACCGGCCTAGAAGGATAATGTCATCAGCATATGCAATGTAAGACAGATTTCGAGATAATGAAACAAACGAGCAGGAAAGAGAATTAAGGGTAGTAGCTAAACAAGAATTGAATATATAAGGAGAAATAATTCCTCCTTGTCTAATTCCTCTACCCACTTGAATTAATTTGGACTGAGATGAAGACGAACTCGGACAGATACGGATCTTTAAACCAGAATACCAAGAGCGAAGGACTCGTATGACAGCTAGGGGCAATCCAGCATGGATTAAAGTGAGCAGAGCGGATGCATGAGAAATGTTATCAAAGGCCCCTTTGATATCAATCAAGAGGGCGTATAGCGGTTGACCAGAGATTCTCACTTCTTCAATAACTTTGCTGAAAGATGCATGGGCATGGTCACATCCCAAACCTCTCTTGAAACCAACTTGATTAGAACCAGTGTCAAGTATTTCAAGAAGATCCTTCAAACACAACTCAAACACTTTCCCAATCATAGAACCCCTAGTAATTGGCCTCCAGGAGCTCTAACAGCGATTTCTACTAAGCTTCAAACTTTTGGTTTTCTTTTTTAAGGTTTTTGAATTGTTATAATCCCTTGTCAAAATATATACGAACACTTTTGCAATTTCCAGTTTTTTTCTTCTTAAGTAATTTAATATAAACTTTTCTATACATGAAAATCTTCAATTTTTCCACATAAGTGTAACAAGTATGATAGTGTCATTGCAATACTGAAATAATTCGAAATGACGTCACACACATAATTTCCCCCCCCCCAAAAAAAAATTAAGGCTCTTAGCCGATTTTCTCAAACTTCTGACCTATCTAGATCGTTTTTTAGGCCAGAATATCTCGGGATACAAACTTCCCCGGAAAAATATGGAGCCGTTTTCAAGAAAAATAAATTCATACATACAAAAATACGCAATTATTGCTCGCTTATAAAGACAGTATATAAGATAGGAATTGCTACCAATAATATTACTTACTATTGAGAGCCATTTAACTACAACAGCATTTGTTATAATAAGATAAAAATAAAAAAAGATTGAACAAAACCGCACTGAAAAATTTATAATTAATAAGCTTTACACTAAACGAGTACAATTCTGTAAGTTTTCATGGATTTTCTAAGCTTTCAAAATATCTTTAAAAATAGATAAAAGATTATAACCCATGACTGCACTCATGAAATGCCTGGAATTACACTCCAACTAAATCTCAGGAGGGAACTGAAAGCCCTTTGAAGTAGTCAGAAATTCTACTTCCAGCAAAAAAAAACTACTTACACGAGATTTTACCGTTGGTAGAGATCGTTTTTCAAGACCGAATCATTTCTCGACCATAGCCATCATTGGGTAAAGTATGAATAGATCAATGTACGATAGTGCCTTATTTCCCAAAGTGAATCTAATTTCAATAAAAACTGCCGAAGATTTTAAATTTAAGAGTGATTCAGAATACTTTTTGAAGATTGAAAACGTTTAACTTATTTCCAGTAGGATTTGGGAGAATTGCGCAATTTAAAGAAAGCGCAACATTACGAACAGTACTATTGACGATAAAGTTTTAGTTACAGTCTAAAAGTTTTTTTTCCAAAATCTATTTTTCTAAATAATCATTTAAGTTTCACTAAAGGCGAAAATCAATCAGGAGTTCCAATTAGCTAGCATTGGAAGGAAGAGGGAAATGAAAAGGAAACAAAAATTCTAATGAAGATACAAAATGGATTTTTTGGTATGGATAACTTTTTAGGAATAGTATGTTTTCCAAAAGTTTTTTCCAAAAGGTGTTTTCTAAAAAAAATCACGTAAGTTTCACAAAAGGCGAAAATCAATCAGAAGTTCCAATTAGCTAGCACTGTAAGAGGAGGGGGGATGACAAGAACAAAACAAAATTCTAATCAAAATATAAAATGGATTTTTCTATATCTTGGGGAGGGGGGGGGAGGGAAATTTCGTGTTTTTTTGTAAGAGTTCCTAAAAAGGTGTTTCCTGATCTAGGGAGGGGACAAGAAAATCTAGGGAATAAGGGAGGCAAATTTGCCACACCCTCAATTACTTTCCTTAAATTAGTATTTACTATGGGCTTTGTACCAAGTATATTTTATGTAAATTTGGAGTAGAGATCTAAAAATTTGAAGTGCAAAAATATAGAGTCTTGTAAACTTGAATCGAAAACTTAGGTAAAAAAAAGCTACTTTGGGGCTTTAGGCACCCAATACCAAAACATATGTTGGCATAGGCAAAAGATTCGATGGAGGAGAATGGGGTCAAACGCAACTATATTCTTCACACCAGGCATACTTTGCGTAAACATGAAAATTAGCTTTTATTACTTAGAAAAGTCCTTCTTTATACATATTTCAAATCATGTAACTTACTTGCTAACTATTTGTTTAACTTACTTATGCACTCTCGGCCAGTTAACAATACCAGGTCGGATAATATCATATAACTGAAAGATAACTAGTCCATCAGCGAGGTCACTGTAAAGCCAGTTCACGTGTGGGCTAACTCCCATGGAGTTCATCCAATTTCTATAGGCTGAAAAAGAATTAGGAAATGTATTTTACAATTAAAGCAGTTAGAGTCCTTAGTCAATGATTCTCTTTCATTAATAAATGATTCAGACACACCGTCATAAAAGAAGTTACACAATCTCTTACCGAAAGTTACCAAACAGATATTAACAATTTCATGCAGTAGTTCTCCTAACTTGTGTTTGTGTTTAAACATTAGATTTAATTAAACATTAAACATTAGATTCTAAGAAGCCTTAGAGATGGCTTCTTCCTTAGTTAAGATTCAAACTCACCACTCCTACTGGACGTTACACAATCTCTTAGCAGAAGTTACCAAAGAGAGATAGGCAATACCAAACAGCAGTTTATCTGACTGGTGTTTGTGTTTAAACCTTTTTGTGTTCCTTGTTTGTGTTTATATCAAAAGATACATGACATAGTATAGTCTGCATAAGGTGCCGGTGAAAGAGTAAATTACTGCCTTAATGGGATCAAAAAGGGGAAGGAGTTGCGAGGAGGAAAAATTAACGCCACGACTAGCGTACGCGATAAATAATTGAACTAACACCAGCAAAATTGATTGACCTTTCGAGTCCTAAAATAGCTTAATAACATGCTTAGTCAGGTCTGTTAGTAAAAACCACAATTACTGTGTTGGGTAGTCCAAAAGTCGTAAGTGTTCTAACTTTGATTTCTAGATTTTCTGGATTTCTATTTGTCTTTTTAAGGCAATGTGACATTTATTTCCACCAGCCGGTTGTCATTTGTCAAAAATAAGCTTAATTCAAAGAGCAGTAACAAAATCGGAACGAAATGCATGATATAAAAATTGAAATAAAACGAAAATCAAAACGAAATGGTCAACATTAGCCAACCAATAAGTTTGTTTTCTCTCATTACTCTTTCTTCCCTATCTATCAAGATTATCCTGCAAGCTCCCACGTGGAAGTACGGGGGGATTGCCTTTCCCCATGTGATGGTCGCAAACCATACAAGGGAAAATTACGGTCTAAAAAAGTGTTTTTGTTAGCTTTTATCCACCCCAGTCAATGGCGTCAATTCACAAAAATTAGAAGTAGGAAGGGGAGCGAAATATATTTCTTTCGAAGTAAAGGGGGATAGCCCTCCCCCCTTCCTAATTGACGTCACTGCCAATGGTATATACACGCCAATGGTATAAAAAATAATGTTCCAAAATCAAGGGTGTGGAAAGAGAAATAAGGCGGACACATGCCCCATCCCCAACTGACACCAGAACTTCCAGGGGATTGGTAATGACCTCCCTTCCCGAGCGTTATACTTGTGTACCAATACTAATAAAAATCAACTAAAGAATAACAGATTGGTAGCTTCTATCCTATCCCGTTATACACTTTACAAAAAATAATGATTCCCAGATCTTAAGTTGCGAACGCCTTGATTTTTTACCTAATCTTTTTTTTTTCTTCTTTTTTTTGCAAGTCAAACTGGTTTTCCAACAAAACTAAATCAAACAAATAAACAGGTTTTAAAGATGTTGGTTCAGTTTTGTCATTAACTATTAAAAAAATAGATAACTAAATGTAAGGAACTAAACTATGTAAGGTGTTCGACATGGTTTATTTGCTTTAGAACTAACATTCACTGTTAAATCTTATGCTTTGTGAGTGGCATAAGCCATTATTGGCTTTTTCATCGTAATATTTGCAAAGAATATCATTACGGTAACTATTACAGCGCATTGTGGATTTACAGGGAAAGTCCTCGTCAGAGTACAAACTGGAGATTCTACTATAAATAAGATTTATAATAGAACAGATATAAATTTTTCAATAAACAAAATGATTTGAAGAAGGTAGTTTCTATATTTTACAGGCAAGTATCTACTTATATCTTAGTATGTGGTTTCGGAACCGGCAAGTGATTGCCAAAAACGGTGAAACAGATATAACTTCTTCCCCATCCGCTTCATCTCCATGATTTGGAGGTCTTTGACCACCGCTGTCTATAAAAAATCCTGAAGATTCGATACTCCGACAGAATCTCAAATGTTGATATGCGCCACCATTGCTGTAAAATCGAACCGCCCCTGCGATTTCAAACGGAAAAGGCTGCGTTGGCTTGGCCGTGTCCTTAGAAGACCCAATGATCGCATCATAAAGTAAGCGCTTCTAACTGCCCCGTTTCTAGATTGGCGCAGACGACGTGGCGGTCAATTGAAGAATTGGTAGGCAGCTGCCAAAAACAGCCTAGACCCCATTGGCAGATTTCGAAGATTTGGCATAAAGTGGGAGAGCTGCTGGCTCCGGTTGGCACAACATCGTGACAAATGGGAGTCAACCATATGTAGTCGTCTAGATGCCGGGTAAGGCGTCCTTGTCTGGTCCCATTACAAGTATAAGTAGGAAAGTAACCTCTTCCCCTCAGACACCGAGTCAAAACGTCGCTCAAGATTCTATGGCAAGTCCCGGATCGTTACACGCGCTTACCCAAGCTTTCCGCAAGGTGTGATTTACCTGTGTCATATTTCTCTAGCGTGTTCTTTTCCTTTAAGATGTAATTTTATTCATAATTAATCAAGCATACAATAAATTGATTAATTAATTTTACAGTTATAAAAATAAGGACTTGTAAAACAAGCACAGACTAAGAAACATTTTGAAAGCTTTTCAAATCGTTGAAACACTACCACTTAGTGTAGAGCGTTCAAGCTAAGTGCAGACTATGTCATACAGTCCTGCTCATAGTTATGAAATTAATTACATTTAAAACTCTGAGGTAGCATCATTGACATTAGAATTATTAACATTACTTACAGTCAAGGCCGTGTCCATGGGGAGGGTTTAGAAGGTTTGAACTCCCCTTCCCAAAATGTTGGACCGACTCGTAAAAACGCAACAAAAAGGCATATAAACGAGCTTGTCATGCATTTTTAGTTTTTTTTCGCCCCCTCCCCCCCCCCCCCAAAGAAAAAGATTCTGGATACGGCCCTGCTTATAAGTACTTTGGTAAGTAAACATTTATATAGAAGATAAACACCTTTACTGTTGCTTACTCTGCTCGTCTTTTCTTAAAATTTTTATACTCTTGTATCAGGAGACAACTCTGTCTACTTAAAAGTCTAAAAACAACACGTATAATTAATTAAGTGTGTTTCTTTCTTTTGTTTTATATAGCAATTGTGCCTTTTCTCATCTTTTTAAATCTTTGATAATTTTTTGCAGCTATTCTTTTTTTCTCATTTTTAGTTTTCTCTTATTCTTTTCTTATAGCTTTATTCATTGTTTCGCATTTTATTTTCCATCGATAAAGGCTTTTGGATGTGAAGCCAAAATATTCGTTTTTTTTTTTATTATTTACACAGTTTTTTTTTCTTTCCATGTTCACTGTCTCATTATAGGGTTAGCCCATTTTCAATATTCTCCTTTCACAGAGTTCCTACTATAAACACTACTATATCCCACGATGTTACAGATAACAAAAATAGCCTTACCGCTGATGGAATCTAGAAAGGAAAGGATGGAGGTATTTTCTTAAACGTAAAATTACCATAAACGTTCAGTTTTTACCCCCTCAACTTGAAATAGTTTAAACCACCTATCACTTAGAGTTCGTTTGCGTTTCTTTCTGTCTTAGTTCTTTTTTGCGTAAAAACAACGCTTCTTAAGTCTTACTGAAAATATCATAATCTTCGTTTTCTTAAATCTTGATATAGATATTCAGGACACCGACAATTACATGAAAATGCTAAACATTATGACCATCTTAAATTATAAAAATGTCTCATCAACACCTTTAACTATATAGTTTAATATTATATAAGTTAAAGTAAAACTTTAATTACTATATAGTTAACTATATTTTATTAGCCAATATTATTACTTTCGCTACTACAACCAGTAGTACACATCCAGTATTAGCCAGTATTATTACTTCTGCTACTGCAACCAGTAGCAATACAACCAGTAGTACTACAACCAGTATTAGCCAATATTATCACTTCTGCAACTACAACCAGTAGTACTACAACCAGGATTAGCCAATATTATTACTTCTGCTACTACAACCAGTAGTACTACAACCAGGATTAGCCAATATTATTACTTCTGCTACTACAACCAGTAGCACTACAGCCAGCAGTACTACAACCAGTAAAAACCAATATTATTACTTCTGCTACTACAATCAGTAGCACTACAACCAGTAACACTACAACTAGTATTAGCCAATATTATTACTTCTGCCAATATTATTACTAAATATTACTAATATTACTTAAATTATGTTATTATTAATAAATTATTATTGCTAAAATTATTATTGCCAATATTACTAAAAACCAATATTATTACTTCTGCTACTACAACCAGTAGCACTACAACCACTAGTACTACAACCAGTATTAGCCAATATTATCACTTCTGCAACTACAACCAGTAGTACTACAACCAGGATTAGCCAATATTATTACCTCTGCTACTACAACCGGTAGCAACTCGTCATAAAAGGAAGCTGCCCGAGTCCTACACTACACGAAGAAAAGTTCTTGGCTACATTTCCTTCAAGGATTCCCCAAAGAAAAAGGTTTTGCGATTAGGAAAATTTGCAAAATAAAACTGCCAGAGTCCTACACTGCACAAAGAAAGGTTCTTAGCTATATTTTCCTCAAGGGTTCCCGAAGGGAAAAGGATTTTAAATTTGGCAAATTTGCAAGAGAACTTCTGGCGAAGTAACCAGAATTTCTAGGAGGAACTTCATCGATGTTGTTGTCACAAGTATATCGCTAATCCTCCCACAAAAACAAAATAGTTTTACTTTCTTGTAAAGATCTTCAACCAACTGACTTCGACTGTACAATGGAGAAATGACCAGTCATAAAGGCAGATTTATGTTCCCCTTTCAATAACTGACTGAGCTCATTTTCCTTTTTTTCTAGCATTAGTAATTGAGAAATACCGAATTTCCACTTGTATTACCAATCATAGGAAGTTTTAGAGGGGGAAGGCAGAGAGGTAGTTTCCCCAGGTGCATACATTTTAAGGGTGCACAATTTCAAAAAGGAAAAATCTAATAGTTACAATCATTTTGTAATGTTTTGATTTTATTATTATTAAAATAAAGTAGATGGCGCAGTTGGCAGTAAGTATAAGCAAATTGAATTCGAGAATTTCATTTTTGCCACATCTTCATCACCATTTCTTGGATACAAAGTAAGTAGGCCAAATTTAATAAGTTTTAACTTTAATAAAATATTTGTTAATCAATGAAAACTTTGGTGGGGGTGGTGGTGGCTAATAAAGATTTTGCCCCGGGCTCAAGAGAGGCCAGAACCGCCACTGATGCCGATATATCATATTGTTTTGTACTTACTCTTTTCTTCCCTAGTTTCTTCTATATTTTCCAGTCCTTCAATGACCTCTCCCTCGTCCCTATGCAAACCAGGATGATTGTTAAATAAGTTCGCAACAAAGGCCAAATTCAGTTTATAAATTCCATTCACAACATCTTCAGGTGTGACAAAGCTCCTACAGCCCAATTTCTCTGCTTGTTGCAACATCACTTCCGCTCTCTCCAGCAAATCTTTCTCCTATAAAAGAAAAACAATATATAAAGTTGATAGACATTATGATTACTATGTGGCTTGAACTAATTAAAAACAACGAATAATTATGTTATCAGCAACATATCGTCGCTGTTAAACCTAAAGGGCATACCTAACGTTTTCACACTTCCAGTCCCTACCCCCCCCCCTTAGGCAGAGGCATCACATACGGGGGAAGGGGGACGCTCCTTCACCGCTGTTTCAACCGGTCGGGTAATAAATTTGAGTTGATATAATGGCGGCACGAAGCGCAATGATTTAATAGACTAAAATATTTTCTACTTGAGGCAAATGGGCTGATGAAAACAACTGACATAAAATTAATGAAAGAAGATCAGTCT